>NC_051155.1:258961484-259141483 GCF_013339745.2 Dermacentor silvarum
GACGGGCCCGATGAGAAAAAATATGGCTTAGAACTGGTCTGTGCCTAGTTGGTGCATACTTGATAAACTTTTTAGAGCGCAAACAAGACCACCACAAAAGGTACATACCTCGACACGCATGTCAATTAGTCAGCCATTTCGGATACATTGTCTTTATCATGTTTTTTTTTCTTGTGTTTTTGTTTTCATTTTCATGTACGTTTCTCTGCGCATGTGTCCTTTTCTTATATATTGTCATGACGACGTTGTGGAATAAACAGTTGAAAGTCGCCTGTCCTGTGTTTGACCTCCCTTTGTGCCTTGTCTCTTGTTCGCGCTCTAAAAAAAGTGTCCACTGCAAGGCAATCGCCTCTCCATTCACTTTCAGTACTCCTGACCTGCGCCAGCTGACCCCATCGTAGGCTGAGTATTGCCTAATTTCGTCACACCACCGAATTCTATGCCGTCCTCGACTTCTCCTGCCACCCCATTCTGTAACTCTATAGACCACCGGCCGTTTACCTGCCCTACGGACTACATGACCTTCCCAGCACCCTTTGCCCCCCCCCCCCCCCCCCCTTTTAATGTCAATAGACCATCGGCTTCCCACGTTTGCTCTATATCGACACCACTGTCGTCCGGTCTCTTAAGGCTGCGCCTAACAGTTTCGCTACATAGTCCTTGCGCCGTCCTTAACTTTCGTCCAAACTTCTTTGTCACCCTCCATGTTTCTGTTTTATATGTTAGTACCCGTATAATACAATGATTGTTCACCTTTCTGTGCGCAAGCTGCCGGTCATGACTTGTCAATGCGTGCCGTATAGCTCCAATCCATTTTAATTATTCTGTAAATTTTCTTTTTTTTTGTAATTTGGTTCCACTGTATTTGGCCTAAATAACGTACTCATGCGCAGATTCTAGAGGCTGACTACCTTGTATAAATTTCTGTTTGGCATTTACAAATCCTGCTTGTTAATTAGCAAGCGAACATTTACAAGTTGATATGGCCAATAAAAGTACTATCCGTACTTCGTATGGCTCTCTGCTTCCTCGGACGAAACTGCGACTTTTTTTTTTTTTTACAGAAATAGCCACGAAGAAGTGCTTGGAAAATGGCACGTGGTTTTTCAACCAAACAATGAATCGAACGTGGACCAACTACACCCTCTGCGCACCGGATCAATACATACCTTCCGAGAACATATCCATTTTTGAGGTGAGCTTCAGCGGGTTACCGCTTTTTTTAAAAGGCGTTTTTTTTTTTCTATTTCTTAACTGTTTGATACTTCTTTTCATCCGTGTCTTTTACTTTTATCTTTCTTTTAGTGCCAGGATGCATACACAGCACTGCGGTCAGTCGCAATCTCACGAATTTTGTTTCCCACAGTTTCATTGAGCGAATCAAAATTTACATAGTGTCTGTGTTTATTATTATGCAACGCATGATTATATTCCAAACACACTGTACCATGGGCATCTGATTACCCGCTGCCTTTCGTACACGGCTATTTCATTTAGGTCGCTCGTGCAGTAATTTACACTCACAAAAATCTCATGTGCTCGATGTTCATCCTTCGCTTTGGTCAGAGCAGTCTGCTTGTGAAAAGTTCCTCCTGTGTCTCACTGAAGCTGGCTATACCTAAACACGCACAGCATCCACGATAAAGTTTTCTCTGCCCCCGCCGGGAGTCTTGCATTCATTGTCGCGCGGTGCCAGGTAAGGTTGCAAACCGGATGTAGCCCGAAGCGAGGCGGCATCTGATCTGTGAGCGGACAACACGAGCTCCAACACAAGCACGGTCGTCATTCCAATCCGCTTGCCTTCGTCAATCCTCACAATGTACTTGCCGTCAATACCGTGACAGTACGGCGACGGCGCGAACGTGTCCGAGAATCCGTATATATTCGCTATTGCATTGAATTGCATATCCGATGATAGACTCGGTCTCACAACATCATGACGCCCCATCCTACGATCACACGCATAATGCTGTCGTGTCATGTAGCTCTTTGAGATGACTAGAGCGCGTTCGTCACTTCACGTATACGGGGCACAATAGTTTCCATTACGCCGCGGGAAATAAAACGGGAGAATAATGCTCGACATGACAGCTGTCTTACATCCCTAATCAGGAAACATGAAATATCGCCTTCGACTGCTGTTTGCATTGCGGAATAGCTTGGGAGCGGTGTAGTTCATAAACAGTGCATAGCATTCAAGTTGTGGCCAATGCGATTCATAAACACAAACAATAAATAACATTATACGTATCGTAGTATGACAATGAGGACAACTGTACGCATCGCATTTAGTTTTATACCATTTGAACCTCTTCACGAGTGGCTCGCTTCACATCATTCCAACATGTGCATTTGATGTGCATAATTTGTTCCTCGGCCTTTAACATGCTCAGTTTCTCATTATTTCGTCAACATGTCCAGAGAAATTAGTTTGTTTACTTTTGAATCTAGTCAATTAATAAATTTATACATGCCAGCTGAGTGTGAGTTATTGAGCATATTGATGCATAACTACTATACGCTTCCAACTTTCAGCTATCTCAAAACACAACTGCAACATCTCTTTCTAAAATCGACTAGTAGGTATTTTCTTATATGATGCTTAGGAGATTCTTCGGTACATTCTCATGCTCATAACTTCTCTCTTCCCATCTCTCCACAGCCTCACCTGACTACCATTAAACTCATCTCGAAAATTGGCTACAGCGTATCGTTGGTCACCCTAGTCGCTGCATTCGTGATACTGGCGTCTATCAAGTAAGTCACCTTCATATCTGCGCGCCATTTTTTGCACCCTTCAATATATCTTCAATACATCTATATATATCTCCTCTTTTTGTCTAGATATAACGCAGTACGCTAATCATAGCTTCATATTTTGGTGGTTTCCAAAGGTGTCCCACATGGCATTTTTAGCGCCACAAAACGCGGCTGCTTACTTATCCAGCTTCAATAAGAAATGACGACAGTACAGTGTGACATACAAACTTCTTCGTAGGATGCTCTGAAAGTAAAGTTTCGCCCAGAATCTGGGAAACGGGGTGCAAGTTGCACTTTATCATGCCCTATGATGGTTGTCACAACGCGCGAAACCAAATGACTGCGAGAGGCAAATTACATGCAACAGTGTCACATACGTAGGGGAAATGAACAGTGAAGTTAAATCGCTATTTCGCGACATCTTCCCTAGATAAGGGGTAACGTGATATCAAGGAAAGTGTGCCCAGGCACAACGTCATCAAGAATACTGTTACAACGCATGGACAACCCTGGTCTGCCTGTGTAGAAATACACCTGCTCACGCAATAAAGTGATGCTCGGCTGTCTACATGGTGCCGGAAGCAAGGGCGGCGGGTCGTTTTGCTGCTACCGCCAGTTGGCAATGAATTAATCTACGGACCAGCCACAAACGACCATTGCAAGAATGGCGTCGACTCTGCTACAGCCACAAAAAAAAAATGGCCGCGTATCTGCGTGCTTCGCTGCAAATGTCGTCGAAGACGATAGTCTTCTGCCTGCCGTACTACATGAGTGCTGGTCTGATTCTGGTCTGGCCTGTTGCCTCCGGGTGCGCCTCGACTCACGATCTTGCGCTAGCCGCTCGGCTCGTTGCTCGGACGTTTCCTGGGCACGCTTGAGACGACGAGCATCGGCACGCCGGCGCTTCTCCGCTGCAATTTGGTCGTCGGTCTTTTCCCTGCGTTGTCTGGGCATGTCTTGTAGAGTGGGTTGTATTTCATCAAGCGGCCATTTATGTTTTGCCCTGCCTCAGACAGCGCTTCCTTTAGGTTGAATCGGCCGCATCTGGCTGGCATTGATAAAATTGAGGAGGCGGAATCGGCCGCATATGGCTGGCATTGATAAAATTGAGGAGGCGCTGCGTGAGACATGGACGCCATCTGGCAATACATCGGGAAACATGAGCTTGTGCAGAGGGTTTCCTTCCTCCATGGCAGAGGGCGCTCGTCGGCGCGCAACGGGGAAACACGAGCTTGTGCAGAGGGTTCCCTCCCTTCGTGGCAGACGTCGTTCGTCGGCGCGCATAGCATGGCATTTTCAGCGCAGCTTAAGAAACTAGGGTCTTTAGAGTTACGTATCTATGTATTTTCTATTAAAAGAACACACCTCCTAATACTTACCTAGTGATGTTGCGCCTCAGATATGCGTAATATTTACTTTTTGATCGATAACGTTCACAAGTATGAACAACCGTACCAGTTTAAGTAGTGTGGGCGGAAAGCAAGTGGTCCAACTTTGGCCGGGTGGCTGAATCGGTTGACAGACAGACAAACAGACAGACAGACAGACCAAATTTTCAGCGTTTAAGTTCCCCAAGAAAGACTATCGTCTTTAAAAAAGCCATCAAGGCCACTCGACACGACTGGAGGCACGTTTCATAACTGGACCGTACGGAAAAGTGAGTTTGACCTTTTGTAGCGTGAGTTACACTGGCCAAGGTTGAGCAGTTTCGCGTGGCTCCTGGAGAGCCGTGCTGCGCATGCGCGAGGAGCAGTGGCGTCACACGGCGCACAGCTGGCGCGCCGGGCGTTTGCCCGGCGTTTGCGCTGGGCGTTTGCCAGTGTGGTATAGCCACGGAGAAGGAGAGCGAAATTGCTGCTCAGCGGCGCAGAAGAGCGGAGACGCTTAGCTCATCGGATCCCGAAGTAGTTGCCTGGCAATTAGCGGTTGAGCATAGGAAGAACGAACAGAAGAAGGCTAAATGTGCTGCGGAGACACCGGAGCAAAGGGAGGAACGTCTAGCAAAGCGGCGTCGCCAGGAGACTGAGCGACGTGCCCGACCATCTCAGCAGCAGCAACAACAAGACGCCGTTGATGACGTCAAGGCTCGCCAATTGACTGACTATACGGTGAAACTTAGCGAAAGCGCCAGTGCGACTCGCACCTTCGAGACGGACTTCGTAAACAATCCGTTTGGCATATGTGTGCCAGGTGTGTGAAAGACTGTGGCACATGAAAGACTTGACGCCGGTAAGTAGTGCCATGCGTGAAACGTTGAGTTTAGCGGCGCCGCCTGAGTGGGGTGAAACCGTGGCGCTGGTTTGTACAAAGTGCAAAAACTTTCTCGTTAAGCAGAAGATTCCACTCTTTAGGGTTACCAATGGGTATCGTTACCCGCCCATACCACCAGGTCTACCGGTTCTGAACGATGTGGCCGACTTAGCTCACGCTACGTATATCTGGCATAGCCGAGCTAAGCCACTGCCAATTTTTACTACGGCGACGGGACTGACCCAGCAGCCTAAGGAAGTTCAAGCCGCAACTTTTCTGATGGCGATAGGCGGACACGCGAGTCGAGCGTGCTATAAGTTCGACAGCGAAGACCAGGAGAAATACCTCAAGATCTTAGCTAAGTTCGAGGCCCATTACAAGCAGTCTGAGAACACTAACCTTTAACGAATTTCTATTTGGCTCCAGTGACCAAGAAGCGGGAGTCCTGCGAGGTCTCGCGAGCTGATGTGAATTCGGAGAGCACGAGGAGCGGCTCATACTATGCAGAATAATTCTCCGCATCAGAGGTAAAGACTTTCAGCAGAAACTTCTCTCGGAACGCTCCTCGTTTTCAAAAGCAGTAGAAATGTGTCACGCACGGTAGCAAGCAAAAGAACAACATTCGAGAATTCCTCGCCACAACAGCCAACGCGACAGTCGCAGCAATCAAAGCGAATGCAAGTGTGGTCTTGAAAGACACCAAAATGGGAAATAATCCGGCTCAGGGTAAACGCTGCAACAACTGCGACAGAAGCGATAAAGATCAAGGTCAATGGCCGCGTAAGTAAAGCAGGTTGTTTTAGGAACTGAAGAATACTTCCTGCATGCGCTAGAAGCGTATGCTATCGCCACTGAGGATCGTTGGTAGGCGGCGATTGTTATCGCAGGTGCAGCGGTTGATTCCAAAATCGACACGGGAGCCAACGGCTGCATCGTGCCTGAGACGACTGAAAAATGTAACTACACAGCCATGCTTGACCACTTTTCGGCCGCAAGCAAACAGCTTTGCAGGTCACTTCACCTACATAGTACTAGGCTCAAAGTTGTCTAGCGGAATATTGAATCGTAACCCAGTCCGTGCCAACAACGGTGTTGCAGAATGCTTGGGACTGATACAAGGTCGATCCACATAGGTCGCGAAGCTTCGGACGAAAAGCGGTTCAGAACCAATTGTCACCAACATCAGCAAGGGTGGTTATGGTAGCAGCGATTGAAGCGCGACTATGTTTCGAGGGAATAAACACAGAGAAAGAAAAAGAAGTTTTTTAATTAAAGCGACACGCAGTTATATTCATTCAACAAGAATAAAATTCCTAATTCATTTTATATACGCATGGCGAGAAGATACAACTCTATTTTGCTTGATCATTATTAATAAATACATTTTTTCAGCGCCCACCGTGAGAGCGCCCATCGATAGCGGCGGGCGTTGACGCCGCTATCACTGCAATACAATGCAACTATTGGGAGTGCGTGGAAAGGCAGGCTCGTAAAGTTCACCTGTTACAATACGCCCCCCTCACATGTTGTGTTGTTTTGCATGTCGACATTTGTCTGAAGTAGGTGACGCGGGTAGTGTTATTGTTTCTTAACCTGTACAGTCAAAAGCAGTGAGTTGCGACCGTCAGATACTTGTTTACTTTAGTTGTTTTCGTGCGACAGCGCTGGCCGACGGGCTTGGCGTCCGACGAAAGGACGAGCAATTTACGCCCAAAGCGTTCGTCGGCCTCGAAAGAAAGTATGTTCTGTGCAGCGATGCGATTTCGTCACCCTTACCGCTGACCTTTTCCTGCATCGCTTTCCGCGCTGAAAGCTCTGAACGCCCACCAAGTCGAATGGCGGGGCATTTGAATATACAGCTCTAATGGCAGGCATTCGAAAACAAATTTCGCGCCTATGAGAACAAAATGACGTCACTTCTGTTTTTAACGAATATGACGTCAAATTATTTTTTCTTCCACCGTAAGTGTTCCCTCCTCACACAGATGGTGCTAAGCCCCATGAAACGCCGATAAGCCGCCATGTTTTGAACGTATGGGCTTCTATGGAAGCTTCGCTACCAGTTTACATATACCTTGACTGATATCCCACGTACGCTCAGTCGACGCGCTGCCAAGCCAGGACCCAAGCCCTAGTTTTGATGATGTATTCCAAGGCCTTGGTCAACTGAAGGGTATTGCCTACCGATGCTCCTGGCTCGAGCTCAAGCCAGGAGCACGAGGAATCGCCAAGACAGCACGAAGGGTCGCGGATGCTCTTCAAGAACGCGTGAAACGGGAACTCGATCCATCAAATGGATCACGACCTCATCATTGCAAAGGTAACTGACCCTACTGCCTGGTCAAGCCAGATGCTCGTAGTGGTTAGAAACGACAAAGCACGCATTTGTTTAGATCCTTCGGATGTGAAGAAGGGCTTACTGAGGGAGCACTATCATATACCAACATCAAAAGCTGTAGTTCTGTGCCTGCACGGGGCAAACTACTTTTCAATATTAGATGTATCGTAAAGGTTTCGGCAAATTAGGCTAGATGAAGACAATTACTTTACATGCACTATGAGCACTCCCTATGGCCGCCACAAATGTCTACGTATGCCCTTTGTGATTGCCTCGGCCCCGGAAGTTTTTCAACTGGCGATGCACCAAGTAGTACAAGGCTTGAGTGGCGTCGCAGTTGTAATGGTTGACATTCTAGTCTGGGAAACGTCTCGAGAAGAGCATGGTAGTGGCTTTATTTGCACGCTGCAGGGAGCCCAACTTAAATCTCCATTAAAAGAAAATTTTTTTTGCAGCCCCGAATTCGCTACATGCGACAGATCCTCGCCCAAGAAGGAATGTGCATGAATCCCGGGATAGTAGAAGACATCTTGCTAATGCCACCACCAAAAACTTGTAAGGAGTTTTAATCATTCCAAGAAAAACTTGCATTCCAAGGAAAACTTGCAGCTCCTTACAAGATTTTCTTGGAATGATTCAATTCGTGGCGCGCTTCATCCTCAACATGTTCTCACTGTCCGTGCCCGTCTGGGAACTATTGAAAAAGAACACGGCATCAACACAAGAGATTGAAGAAAGCTTCCAATGCCTTCGCGCTTGTCTAACAAAGGCACCTGTTCATGCCTATTTTGATAAGGGAATACCGCTGACGTTGTCAGTGGTTGCAAGGGGTGGGGGCAGATCTTTTGCAAAACGGACATCCAATCGCCTACTTGTCACGTTCACTTACCAACGCGCAAAAGACATATGCTCTTTTCGAGAAAGAAATGCTAGCCATTGTACACGGGTGCGCAAGGTTTCAAGACTACGTCCTAGGGCAGCCACAGGTCATCGTCGAATCTTATCATCGCCCCCTAGAGTTCCCTGTGAGCGTGAATTACAAGCCAGGCAAAGAACTGTTCCTAGCGGATGCCCTGTCGCGCTTTCCGAACAGGACGGAGCTGAAAGAAGGCTCGCTAGATTTTGAAGTACATGCTCTTTCTTCGCTTCTGCCCTCCGATCGACAACTGCAGGGAATCCGTGAAGAGGTACTGAAAGAAGCAACAATGACTGAATTGCGCAGCTACTCATGCAACGAATGGCAAGCAACCGGTTTCGGAGGCCATACGCGCGTCCTCAAACTATCGCGACGAACTCCATTTCGAGGACGGTCAGAAGCAACAAATTCGTCATTGCTCCAACGAAACGACAAGAGGTATACTTCGTCTGTTACGAGCCGCACACGAGGGTGAAGAAAAATGAAGCCGGGAGCCAAAGAAATGATTTACTGGCCCGGCTTGTCAGCGGATATTGCAGCTCTCACGAAGACATGCCTGCTTTGTCAAAGGTGCAAGAGCAGGACTGCCATGTTACCTATGCTTAGTCACGATATACCTACTTTGCCGTGGCAAGTATTCGGAGTCGACCTTTTCTACCACGAAGGCGATGAGTACCTTGTTATGGTAGATTGCCATTCTTATTTTTAGAGGTCAAGCAGATGCGTCGAACAGCAGAAGCAGTGACAAACGTGTCCATGCAAATCTTCGCAACTCACGGCATGTAGCGATATGATAGATAGATATGCAACGATAGTGCCCCCCCCCCCCCCCCCCCCCCCCTTGTTCAATAGTGCATGCTTCCGCGTTTTTACAGCGAAGCTGTCTATGGCTAGGATCCCGGAATGTTTTTCGCGTCCGTCGACAGAAAACTGTCCTCATCAATGGCTCGTACCCCCGTAAGCAAGCAAAAACTGCATTGGCTCATAGCCCCGTAAGGCAGAGGCTACAAGCACTCAGCAGAGTGAAGTGAACAGTGCATACATTCTTTGGAATCACGCATACAACACACATAACAGCATACATTTCAATAAAGAACTAGCTCAAAACAAGCATCCCAACCACATAATTGATAAGGCGCTCGCGAAGCACGTAGCGTCCCCGTAAACGTTTCCCGGTAACGCTTACTGTTGCGCAAGCTGCCTCGGTGACGCCAGCATTCAACGTGGGGTTTGACGTCCCTGTAGCCTTTCGTATACAAAATAACCAGCCTAGGACTGATTTAATATTGTTGCAGCCCCTCTATGGGCGGCGGCGTGCTGTCAAAATTCCCACCATTACTCTAAAATAGCACTACTCTAAATCCATAAAGCATTGCATCAGCAGTTGTAGTGGTCACGGTGCTTCGCTGGACATCGCAGTGCCGGCATGGCGAGTCTTTCCACGCAGCTTTGTGCTTTTCCACAATTTCCTCACAAAGGCAGCCCAATACCACGTGCGTAACGAAGTCTATATATAGATGTTTGGGCTTCCAGACAGAATTCTTTAACTAATAGGCTCCAAACATGAAGCGTAATATTGTTTCCGTATCCTCTTGAGACGGCTACCATCAGCAGGCAGGAGCCCGCCGTTGTTCCCATTTTGCTTATTTCCTGTTATCCTAAAGTTCACGGCAAAACGCTGCCCTAGCTTCGCCACCGAGGCCATTTAGTTACGGTTGAGCGATGAAATGCACTGCGATTCATCATTTTTACGGCCAAACGCGTTTCTGAAATTTCTCTAACCCTGCGTGTGCTAGTCAGACAGGCAAGGTCATTGAGACAACGCGACAACGGCAGCGGCGGCGGCGCCGACGGCGTGCATACACCTCGAGCGTCCGTATACTTGCTACAGCAATAAAGCTTGTGCATCTAGGCATTCTATGGCGTAACATGTTACGCCCAGGGGCGCTATAACGTAAAATGATTCCAAACTGTTTTGATTCTGATTGCTGCAATCAGCCTCCATGATTGGGCAAAACATTTTCGGGCCACTCCCAACTTCGTCTGTCTGTCACGCGATGTCACGAAAACCGCGATAGCTCCCCATCTGGTATAACGTGCACACACTGATTAGGCATGATTAAACTGCACAAAGAAAAAATAATCATTCCTGATTCGACGTCTTTTCACCATTAGCCCTCTGCTATTTGTCCAATGTTTTCTGGCTACGCCCACTTCGCCTGTCTGTCACGCGACCTCACAAAACCGCGAAAACTCACCACGTCAAAGTGACGTGTACACGCAATAAAAAACGCATTAATATGCCGAACAAAACTAAAATTTTTTCTGAATAGCCACAGACTGCCCCGTTCCGAAAGGAACCGAACATGGCTGCCCGCCGATTGCTCAGGCCCTCGCTACTCGCACCTGCTGGTGAGCGTGTATTTATTTGTGCATGATACACCGTTTTGCGTGGCAGTGAAACGTTATCGAGCCCTTTCGGTACGCATACGACATCGCTCTGCCAACTCTACCTTGCTGCGGATCCGTTTTAGCGGCATTCTTATCCTTCCGTTGCACGCCGCCGCGATTTTCGACCAGCCACCGCAAGCTAAGTAAGGCGAAGCGCATCAATCGGAGAAGCCGGCACCGCCCTCTTCATGCGGTTATCTATTTTCACTGTGCTGGCTCGTGCACATCGAAACCCTCTCCACTAGAGCGTGCTCCTCGCCTCCTGTCAGCCAATTAGATGAGAAAAACCGCCGAGTGTAGACAATGTTATTGGTTTTGAAAGCGAACAAAGGTGACCTACAAACGAGGAGAGTGTTTGATTGAGTTGACAACGCTGCGGGTCACCGCCCGATGCTTGCGTCGGTGGTTACGTAAACTTCAAGTCAGGAGTTTGGAATCAGAACAGTTTGGAATCATTTTACGTTATAGCGACCCAGGATAAAGTATATCAGACTGATCCGGTCTTCACGCCCGATTCGATGTTTTGAACCGCATCTCGGTCCATTTATAGTGCGTTACTTGCTCCAACTGGAACAGAACCAGAACGAAAGGGAAACAGCTTCAACCGGAACACGACCAGAGCAGCAGGCATTTTAATGCGAACGCATTATATGCCCCATGAAGCGAAAAATCCGGCGTCCGGCGTTAACATCGATCCTATCGTACCAAAACTCGCTGGTCCAAGTGATGACGTGACGTTCTCGGCCTGCTGCGGCTCGCAGTGCGAAACAGCCACGGCGTCGGAAGGACGCCGGGGCCCACACTAACAAACCCGACCTGGCCTACTTCCAAAACTGGATGAAAGTGGATTAAGATTGGTACAAATTCGAGCAAGGTGGATTAAGGTGGAGTTTTCATTTAAGGTGATAACTTAGACAAGTCCTCATGCTTTCGCATTCAAATCACGTAGCGGTACTTAAGTGACCGTGAACTTTTATCTGTTTGAAACTATTGAAGTAACAAAGTGGGTGTTTTGTATGTAAATTGCGAAGATTACAGGGAATTCTGAGCTTTAGGATGCGAAGCGATTCGAGAGCTCAACAGTAGTGGGACCATTTTCAGGCGCCTGCGCTGCCCCCGTAACAGCCTGCACATGCATCTCTTCCTGTCCTTCATCCTGCGGGCGCTTGCATTTCTGCTCAAGGACGCACTTTTCGTTGAAGGTGTCGGACTTAGCGGGAACGTCGACTTCAATAAAGAGGTAAGCTACAACTTTTCCTTATAGGCCCAAGTACACCGCCACCCTTGCTTAAACTCAATTCGCATGTAAATAGCTGATGCTTTCACAGGCGAGGGCGGCCTTGCCACCCCTAGCGTGTTAGTTTCGTGTGGCTATAGACGGCGACAACCTAAACAGGCTCGGCTCGTAAAACACTTCACCTGTTTTCCGTGCGCTACAAAACATAGTTCCCGAGAATTGGCAATATTTTCCAACAATGGGAATGTATTTCGCAGTGTTACATTAGTATTTGATGCAAATGCCACACAATTAAAGCAAATTATTTGTAATTTCACGTAGTTAACGTACGATCAAAAAAGCTCTAGGTGGTGTCCGAATCCCACGAAGTAACGGATGGGAATTTCAGAGGACATGCTCTTGTGCAAACGCGCCATGGCTGCCACGTTTTTGACACCACCTCTTGTGCTTCACTGTGAAAGTAGAGGAGGAGGAGGAACAACTTTATTAAGAACACCAGTCAATGAACGTCGGGAGAGAAATCCTTCTCCACCGTCGCCCCTAGCCGTCGGCCGGAATACCTTGAGCCACAGCAGCAGCAAGGGCTTGACCGATGATGTCCTGCTGAACGTTGGGATCTGGGCTGCGGAGCAAAGCCTCCCAGGATTCTAGAGTGCGCGAGCTATCATGCTTAGACGGACATGTCCACACCATGTGAACCAGATTTGCTGCCTCATCACAGAATTTGCACTTTGAATCGAATACTCTTAGAGAATTGTAATTTTTATGTAATGGTTTCTTTTACAGCGAAGCCGTTAGTGAGGGTAGAAGTACTCAAAAACGTAGTGCCTCTTCTCACGGTTTTATGAAAAAGACTATATTTTGAGGAAGTGTGCGAAATGTTAGGGGTGATATGCAGGTTAATTTTGGAGTGTGTGGGCTAATTAGGAACAAATTTGCTAAGCCCTCGTTTTTGATCTGTTTAGAGGCGGGATATTGTTACGGAAGGAAAGGAGTTGTTGCTGGTCAGCTATCTTGATCACACTAACCCTACGTGTGTATATATTGTAAATACATCCACTCTATACTACCAAGATCCCCGTAACATATTGGTGAGAGGTGCTGGGTACCAAGGCTGGAAACTGAGATCCGCAGTGACGTCGCATCACCATGACTGACGGTGAGCACGCGGGATCAACGTCTTTGCCGCCTCCAACGTCCCCATCGGTTGTGGTTGTACAAGCCAAGGATCCCGGAACTTTCTGTGGGACCGATGGTGCTGACGTTGACGAGTGGCTGGCCATGTACGAACGCGTGAGTGGAGTCAACAGATGGGACCCTACGCTTATGCTTGCTAACGTGTTGTTGTACCTAAGAGGCACGGCAAAGGTGTGGTACAAAAACCACTATGAGGAGCTGACCAGCTGGCACCAATGCTAAGAGAAGCTAAAAGAGTTGTTTGGCCAACCAGCCGGCCGTAAAAATGTCGCAAAGCAGGAACTCGCCTCCCGTGCCCAGTCCCCCACAGAGTCCTATGTTTCGTATATCCAGGACGTGCTGGCGCTTTGTCGTAAAGCCGACCCCAACATGACTGAAGCTGAGAAGGTCGGGCACGTGCTGAAGGGAATCGCTGACGACGCCTTTAATCTGCTCATGTGCAAAGGCTGTTCTTCAGTTGATGCTATCGTCAAAGAGTGCCGACAATTCGAGCAGGCCAAAAGCCGCCGCGTCCTGCAACCATTCGCCAGACTCCCCAATACTGCCGCAACGTCGACGTGTGAAGATTAGCCCACACAGCAGCATGCGGCGCCATCAGAGGACGTAGGGCGAATCGTTCGACGTGAAATGGAAGCGATGGCGCCAGCAGCTTTCTCTTCGCGTAGCACTGACGCTACCCCACTTTCAGTTCCGCTCGTTCAAGCCATCGTTCGCCAGGAACTTAAAAACATTGCTTTACATTCTGTCTGTGCTGTCGCCAACCCCAGAGCCAACGAACACCCTTCTACTCTGTTTGATCAACCGCGACGCTTCTCTCCGCGTTATCGCAACCCGACTGAGTGGAGAACTGCGGACGACCAGCCGATATGTTTCACCTGTCGCCGTATTGGTCATGTCGCCCGATGCTGTCGCAACTCGTGGCCCTCAACACCTCGCACGCCGACCAACCTGAACCGTTTTGATGGAAATAAATGCCCGTCGTGTTTCGCCCTCCGTCGAGTCTAACGATGCCGACAACTCTGCCAGGACACGTGGTACAGTCGCTCACCATCGCCTCGCGGACACCAGTCTCGTTCACCACGAACACGTCGCCCATGTTCCCGTTCGCCGCAGCCACGTCGCCTTTCGTCCCCTGTGGCTTTCGACCGCGTTCTTTCGGAAAACTAAGAACTGCAGCCTTCGGAGGTGGTGCTGCTTTGACAACTACTGCAGCAAATCATCTGTCTGTGCCCACAAAGAGAAGTATAATTGACGTCAAAGTAGACGGCGTACATGTCCGAGCACTCGTCGACACTGGAGCCCGCATATCTGTGATGAGTGCTAGCCTACGTAGACGTTTAAAGAAGGTCATCACCCCAGCAGCTGCACAAGTGCTTCGTGTGGCCGACGGTGGCGTGGTGGTTGTTCTCGGAATGCGTACTCTGCGTTTAAGTATAGCCGGCCGCCCTACTTCTGTTCTCTAAGCTGTGATCGACAACTGCCCTCACGACGTTATCCTTGGGTTGGACTTTTTATCCAACCATTATGCTCTCATCGACTGCGCAACCGGCGTCCTTCAGTTGGAACTGCCTCAACGCGCCGATGCTCCAAGCACCGTGCCGCCACCGCGCCTGTGCTCGCTTCAAGATGTGCGTCTGTCACCCGAGGTAGTCACTTACGTCGCTTCGACCGCACAGGTTCCTGACGGTGAATATGTGCTTCGCCCCATCGTCGACGTGCTTTTAAACCGAAACGTTGCTGTTCCGCATACGCTGATCACGGTTACAAATAATGACGCCGTTCTCCCGCTTCTGAACTTCTGCCTGTGCCCTCAAGTGCTTCCGGCCGGCATTTTCTTGGCCAGCGTTTCTAGTACGTCCGAATTTGACATTGAGAGTATGGATGCCGAGAGTGGATTATTAGCACCAATTGCAGCTCAAAGCTCTATAGTTCTTTCATGGATGACTTCGCCAAAATGTTTGCACCTGACCTCTCCTCTGCTCAGGCCAAGGACCTCCGTCTCCTGCTCGAATCGTAGAGTGACATCTTTGATTTCGGCGACCGCCCTTTCGGCCAAACATCTGTTGTTCACCACCGTATGAACACTGGAGACATGAATCCTATTCGTCGGCATCCCTATCGCGTATCACATGCTGAACGTAGAGTAATCCAATCAGAAATGGACAAAATGCTCCGCAAAGGGGTCATCGAACCATCAGCCAGTCCTTGGGCTTCGCCAGTCGTCCTTGGTGAAGAAAAAGGATGGTACCTGGCATTTTTGCGTCGACTATCGCCATTTAAACAAAATCACGCGAAAGGACGTCTACCCATTACCACGCATCGATGACGCCTTGGACTGCTTGCATGGAGCTACATACTTCTCGTCCATTGATCTTCGATCCGGCTACTGGCAGATTTCTGTTGATGAAATGAACCGCAAGAAGACTGCCTTCATAACACCTGATGGTTTATATCAGTTCAAAGTAATGCCCTTTGGCCTATGAAATGCTCCTGCGACATTTGAACGAATGATTGACTCTCTTCTGCGAGGCTACAAATGGACCACCTGTCTTTGTTAGCTTGACGACGCTATTGTGTTTTCTCCCACGTTTAGCAGCCACATTACGCGACTCGCTGCAATTCTTGCGGTCTTCCGAAAAGCCGGCCTTCAGCTGAACTCAACGAAATGTCAATTCGGGCGCCGTCAGATTACCGTGTTGGGACATCTCGTAAACGCAACTGGTGTACAACCAGATCCGGATAAAGTTCGCGCCGTTCGCAGTTTCCCTGTGCCTCGTTCTGCTTCTGACGTGCGCTGCTTCGTCGGCCTGTGTTCTTACTTTCGACGTTTCTTCAAAAACTTCGCCGACGTTGCTCGCCCTTTGACATATCTTCTTTACTTTGACATATCTTCTAAAGAAGAACACGCCTTTCTCGTAGGGCCCGGGGCAGGCTCACGCGTTCGCCGCTCTCATCGGCTTTCTGACCACCCCTCCCATACTTGCCCACTTTGATCCATCTGCACCGACCGAAGTCCACACTGATGCCAGCGGCCACGGCATCGGTGCTGTCCTCGCCTAGCAGCAGAATGGTACCGAGTGCGTGATAGCTTACTCCAGCCGCCTGCTGTCACCTTCTGAGAGGAATTACTCCATCACCGCGCGTGAGTGCTTGGCTTTAGTGTGGGCTGTCGCCAAGTTCCGGCCATATTTGTACGGCCGCACGTTTTCGGTCATTACAGACCACCTTGCCCTCTGCTGGCTGTCTTCCCTCCGGGACCCGACAGGACGGCTTGGTCGCTGGGCTTTACGGCTCTTCTTTTATTGTCATCTACAAGTCTGGACATCTGCACAAGGACGCTGACTGCCTCTCTCGTCATCCCGTGGATCCTCCTGATCCTGTTGCACATGATCCGGAGACCTGCGTGTTGGCTTTCACTGACATGTGAATGAACAACATCGCGGCGAGTCCTTGCAGGCCATCATCGCCAGAGTGCAATCTGGCAGCACCGACGGCCCGTGCCGCATGTTCGTGCTGCACGACAGCATCCTCTACCACCGCAATATCAACCTTGAGGGCCCTGAGTTTCTCCTTGTCCTTCCTCGTCATCTGCGATCCATCGTTCTCGAACAACTTCACGATGCACCAACGGCGGGACACTTTGGAGTTTCGCGCACATACGACCGCGTACGACGTCGTGGTTCTTCTAGCCGGGACTCTACCGCTCTGTGCGTCGTTATGTCGCAACTTGCGAACTGTGTCAGCGCCGGAAAAAAACCTCCCCTGCCACATGTCGGATGACTCCATCCAATTTAAGTTCCCTCTAAACCTTTCTATCGCGTAGGCCTTGACCTGCTTGGCCCTTTTCCAACGACGACTAGAGGGAATAAGTGGATCGCCGTCGCTACCGATTACGCGACACGCTACGCGATAACCAAGGCGTTTCCGACTAGTTGCGCAACTGACGTCGCAGATTTTCTCCTCCATGACGTCATCCTCCACCACGGTGCACCTAGGCAGTTACTTACCGACCGCAGCCGCTCGTTCTTGTCTCGAGTTGTTGACGACCTCCTCCGCTCTTGTGCCACAGAGCATAAGCTGTCCACCGCCTACCACCCACAAACGAACGGTCTTACGGAACGTCTCAACCGAACGCTCACAGAGATGATGCCGATGTACGTCTCCAATGATCACCGCGACTGGGACGCCACACTGGCCTACGTGACATTCGCGTATAACTCGTCCAGACATGACACCGCAGGATATTCCCCCTTTTATCTTTTGTATGGTCGCGACCCTACATTGCCATTTGACACCATCCTACCTTCTGTGCCACGTGTTACAACTGAATACGCTCGTGAAGTCATCAATCGCGCTCACATGGCGCGTCAAGTCGCCCGATCTCATCTATTGGCATCGCAGGATATACAAAAAGAGCGGTATGATCGGCGCCATCGCGATGTTAAGTTCGCCCCAGGTGCTTGGGTCACCGCGTCGTCGTGTCGGTCTCTCCCAGAAGCTTCTGTGAAGGCCCTGTGTAGCTCTCTCGCTACACAGGGCCTTATGAAGTCCTACGTCAAGTTAACGACGTCCATTACGAGATGTCGCCGTTACAGTTTGATCCGTCCTCAAGTCCGACGCCAGTTGACATCGTGCACGTTTCGCGGTTGAAGCCATACTTCGCTCGCAGTTCTTCGCCCGACATGCGCCGAGACGGCGCTTCAGCACCCGGGGGTCCTGTTACGGATAGGAGAAAAGAAAAGAAGATCGAGAGACACTGGCTGCTGCGTGTTGTTGCTTGTCAGCTATCTTGACCACACTAACCCTACTTGTGTATATATTCTAAATACATCCAGTCTATACTCCCAACATCCCCGTAACAATATTAAACGCTTATAAAGTTTATCCGCTGCCCTGGGAAGACCAAACATGGCAGCAATGTTATATTTAGAAAAAAAACAGGACCGTGTTATGCGTGACACATACCAAAAGTTCGAAGTGTGCAAATTATTTTGCATGATTTGAAAGTATTTACTCCGTTCTCCTTTTTCTCCCTGTTTTCATGCTCTATTCGAGGCGTGTAGTTAGTGTTCCCGGTCTTCTCGGTGAACTATGAGAGGCATGTTGTCTAAATTTCGTTGAAGCACGCAGCTTGTTGTGGGCAATGTGCGATACTAAATGTTCGTTTAGTCTATGAAGGTTAATTGCCGCCTATGTGGAAATGACTTACTTAAAGGGATACGGACACAAAAGTTGGCGGGTGGTTTTTTGCGTCGGAACAAAAGTTGGACTGTTGAAAATGACAAATACAACAAGCTGCTTTGAAAAAAAAGGACGAGAAACATCTTTTTTTTTTTTTTATTGCGATTTTCTGTTGCACCTTGCCTCCAAGCGGCCGCCGGCAGAAGCTGAAATTTCACGTCAAGACACCCACCCGCGCGCGCGGCCAAGGTCGACCACAGCCGTCGCAGTGTTTCCGGGGGTGTCGGTCCCTTGCAGCGTTTGTTTAACCCCTTTCGGCGATCTTCGCACGTGGTCCGTCCGAAACATTATGCCCGTCGGTGCTCCACACAGGTGGTGCGTCTTACATGCGCCTTCCCGCTGTCGTCGCTCGGTATTGACGCGTTCGTCGCGGCGGAAGGAAATGCCCAGAAATTGCTGTTATAACATCATCGTCGGTCGTGACACGCCGTCGCACACGTTTCCCAGAGACGAGAAGGTGCGTAAAGTTTGGATACCTGCCTGTTAGTCATCACGCACAGCCTGGAGACCTCTAAAAATGACTTCATGTGCGCGGACCACTTCGTCGACGATGATTATGTATGTGAGCACGAGGTCGCGGGATCGAATCCCGGCCACGGCGGCCGCATTTCGATGGGGGCGAAATGCGAAAACACCCGTGTACTTAGATTTAGGTGCACGTTAAAGAACCCCAGGTGGTCTAAATTTCCGGAGTCCCCCACTACGGCGTGCCTCATAATCAGAACTGGTTTTGGCACGTAAAACCCCATAATTTAATTTTTTAACGATGATTATGTGACCACCCCGGCTGTGCTGAAAAGCCCTGGCATGCCGCTCAAAAGGCAATGCTTAAAGCCTGACGCAGTGCCATCGGTCTTCTCGCGAAAACGCAAGGCAGAAATAATCAGTGGCGCGGTTTAAAAGAGGAGGCGAAAAGATGTCGGTACTGTTTTCGTTGACTAGCAGCCTTCTTGAGCAGTGTGAGGGCGAGGCTGGGGCGAGATGCCCGAGGCTGAGCACGAAGGCAGTAATGTCTCTAAAGATGTCGGCAAAGCATAGTAAAACAATACAAGGCTAGAGAGCGCGACTCACAGAAAAAAACTGGCCAGAATGACAGACAGGTGCTGCCATCTGTCGGCAGAAACTACTCTTCAGTCATCCACGCAGTGCTGAAAAAATTAAATTATGGGGTTTTAGGTGCCAAAACCACGATCTGATTATGAGGCACACCGTAGTGGGGGACTCCGGAAATTAGGACCACCTGGGGTTCTTTAACGTGCACCTAAATCTACTTACACGGGTGTTTTCACATTTCGCCCCCATCGAAATGCGGCCGCCGTGGCACGCAGTGCTGAAGTACCCCGCAGCTGCCTTGCCTGCGTGCGCTCTTTAAAAAGCAAGTTTACAGAGGAAATGACAAACAATTCTTGCACAAGTGTCTGGTGCAAAGCGAAATCTTCGCGCTACGGTTCGCGAAAACCTGACCGGCACTTCCACGGCCGCCTGCTCTTCGTCGCTTGACGCGGAAGGCTCGTAACCGCAAGCGGTAATATTTATTGCCAAGTTGGAATGGTCCTCGTCTTCAAGCGCGCGTTCTCATCGCTGGTTGAGTCACCAGAACTCGAACCCATGCTCGCGATGGCGGCGTCGGCGCGCTTCGAATGACCGCGGCCGGCCGGCTGGTTACCCGACGAGTGTGTCGGGACGTCACGCCTTCCAACTCCCGCGGGTCGGGCGGCGAGGCGAGCGCTCACGAAAACGCCAAAAATAAAGCCATCGTTTCAGAAATGAGCTAAGTGACTACTTCTTTTCGATATAATCACACACGGAGGATTCATTTTCAGCATTTTCGTAAAATTTTCAGATTTCATGTCGGTATCCCGTTAAGCATACCAGATTAACATATCTGCCGTTATCCTCAATGTCTACCTGAGTCCTAAACCAACTGTGCATAACACCGAATTCAAATTTGGTAGAAAGGGAGGGTGAAGAGGGGAGGGGGGATGTCAAATGTAATACATAGAGAAGCTCCAACATTTCTGGCATAATTAGAAGCGTTGCAAATAATTACTCAACATTATTTTATCCTGCTTTTTTTGCTTTATAAGAGATTCGTAGTTGGCTGCCCCGGTGGCCTCGGTAATGAAACGGGAAACCTTGTTTATATTTAGTGAAAATAAGGGGATCGTTATAGACGATGTGTAGGTGAAGTTCGAAGTGTATTAGCTGCGGCCAGTGCTGGGCAGTATCGAAGACACATGTATCTTAGATACTATCTTAGATACTCTTTGGGTATCTTCTATCTGTATTATGATGCGTCTAGCAAGACGTGTATCAGTATTTGTGTTTCCGATAGATGAAAGAATGTATCATGTATCTCAAGATACAAGACACTGCTATCGCAACATCACCGCGTGCGAAACTATAAACGTTGGCTGTACTCCGCTTCTCAAGCTGATACTGTTGCCACTAACCCCCGTATTAAAAAAATTATGGGGTTTTACGTGCCAACACCACTATCTGATTAGGAGGCGCGCTGTAGTCCGGAATAATTTGGACCACTTCTTTAACGTGCGCCTAAATCTAAGCACACGGGTGTTTTCTCATTTCGCCCCCATCAAACTGCGGCCGCCGTGGCCGGTTAGGCTGTTCCCCACGCCATCTGTCAGGAAGGCAATGAGACGCTTCTTGGGCCTGTGCGCCCATTATCGACGGTTCATTGCACACTTTTCAGGTATTGCCTCACTGTTGACGCAACTAACACGAGAGGATGTTCCCTTTGTCAGCGAATTACGTCAGCGTCTGCAAATGCCCCCAGTTCTGGCACACTTTGACCAGGACGCCCCGACAGCACTTCTTATCGACGCGAGCAATGTAGGTCTGGGTGCCGTGCTGGTGCAGTGGTAAGATGGCTCCGAAAACGTGATAGCCTACGCCAGCAGAACTCTTTCGCACTCAGAAGAAAACTATTCCACTACGGAAAAGGAATGCCTCGCCGTAGTGTGGGCTGTTATTAAATTTCACCCTTATTTGTATGGTCGTCGCTTATTCACCGTCGTCAGTGACCACCACACCCTCTGTTGGCTGACTAATCTATAAGACCCCTGCGGTCGATTGGCGCGCTGGAGCCTCAGGCTTCAGGAGTTCGACATGATCGTCGTATACAGGTCAGGGAAAAAGCATAACGACGCCGACTGCCTATCTCGGTCACCAGTACAGCCTTCTGTCACTGAGGATCAGGACACGGACGCTGCATTCTTGGGCGTCGTCGATACATTTACCATTTCCCTGCAGCAGCGCGACGACCCAAAACTGCTTCCGCTTATTAATTTCTTGGAAGGCGGAGGCAAAGACGTGCCTCGACTGTTTGGACGAAGTCTGGCGTTATTTTGTTTGAAGGACAATGTTCTCTATAAGAAGAAATTTTCTCCTACGGGAAGCACCTATTAACTGGTCGTGCCTGCTTCGCCTCGCAATGAAATTCTCACAGCATGTTATGATGAGGCCACCTCAAGTCATCTGGGCTACACACGAACACTGACTCGACTGCGGCGCAAGTATTATTGGCCGGAGCTCCCAGCCGATGTTAAACATCATGTACGCACTTGTCCTAACTGTCAACGACGCACAGCGCCACCATACAAGCCAGCTGGTCTCCTACATCCTGTGGAGGTACCGGGAGCGCCATTCGCCAAAATTGGCATGAATTTTCTTGGACCATTTCCAACTTCAACTACAGGGAACAGGGGGATTATTGTCGCCACTGACCCCATTACCCGGTAGGCGGAGACAAAAGCTACCCAGCGGGGAACAGCAGCTGAAGCAGCTCGATTTTTCGTCGAAAACGTCGTGCTTAGGCACGGTGCCCCAGCGGTAGTAATTACTGACAGAGGAACCGCGTTCACTGCCGAACATTTAGAATCAACTCAGCGGCACAGCCCACCGGAAAACGACAGCCTATCACCCCCAGACGAATGGACTAACGGAGCGTTTGAACAAGACACTCGCAGACATGCTTTGCATGTACGTCGACGTGGACCATAAGAACTGGGACGAGATTTTGCCTTATGTAACCTTCGCATATAGCACCGCTCAACAGGAAACGACTCGTATGACACCATTCAGCTTGGTACACGGTCGCGAAGCCACGATGGATGCTGCCCCACGAGTGCGACAACATCCATGCAGATGCTGAAGAATTCGCTCAACGTGCCGAAGAAGCCAGACAGCTTGCACGTGTACGCATCCGCCACCAGAAAGACCAGGACGCAGTGCGGTACAATCGTCAGCACAAATTCGTCGCCTACACACCGGGCGAGAGAGTGTGGGTTTGGATACCCATTCAGGCGTAGGGGACTTTCTGAAAAACTACTAAGGCGATATTTCGGTCCATACACATTTATCCGACGACTGAACGACGTCAATTACGAGGTCGTGCCCGATGGTGAAACTTGTTCGCGGCGCCACAAGCACCCACCCGAAGTGGTGCATGTCTTTTCCAAGTGAGTGACGTTATAGTGTCTGGTACATGCCTACGCTTACGTTGTGCATCGGGACGATGCTTCATGGAGGCGAATGCCGCGTCTGTAGTGCGGCAAAGACGACGACGTAGCAAGACATATCGGCACTTGTGAACAATATAGAGAGCAAGAAGAAGCAGTGACTAGCGCGCGGTATTTAAAAAGCCGTCCGTTCTTGTTACTGCCTCTGCTGACAAGTGCGTTTCGTTTGGCCCTCGAGTTTCCGACGTCGCGACAATATTATACTTAGAGCAAGAAAGACAAAAATTTTGAGATACTAAAGCCATTTCATTCAAATGAAACAAGGTTGGTCGAAGTTTAAAAAATTTCCAAGCAAACATTTTTGTTTTTGTATTCGCGTTTGTTGCTATATTATACAGGGTGTTTCAGCGAACACTTTCAAAAATGCTTAAAGGTTGCCTGTGGCAGATAGCACAATTCTAGTTCATGAGCTGGTCTACTCGAAGAGGCGGACATTACTTGCACAACAAATTGAAATGCATAATCGAATAATTAACGAAAATTCACCAATTAAGTGTCTAGCTAATTAACTGACGGCCCATATTGCAATTTACTTATTGTAGCCGTGGAGTTCGCAAGGCAGATCCACTTGGAACGAATTCTCGGGATGACACCAGTTTCGGGATATTAATTCCTGAACTTTGCAGAGAAGTGCGTTGGCGTTCCAGTTAATTTTGTGCTTCAATGCATAAAGCGACGTTTTGTTAAGACGCAAGTGGATCCGCCTTGCGAACTCCACGGCTAAAATTTGTAAATTGCAATATGGGCCATCACGTAATTAGTTAAAAATTTAATTAGTGAATTTTTGTTGATTAGTCGATTATGCATTTCAATTTTTTGTGCAAGTAATGTCCGCCTCTTCGAGTAGACCAGCTCATTAACTATAATTGGGCTGTCTGCCACAGGCAACCTTAAATAATTTTTGAAAGTGTTAGCTGAAACACCCTGTATAGATCTATAATAAGAAACTTGCGAATGTATTGAAGTATCTTAAGATACAAATGATAAGTATCGTATCGGGTCCAATAATTTCAGTAGTATCTTGTTGCCCGAGTATCTTGTATCGTATCATGATACAATGGCAAATTATTAAGTAGGAGTGGTTCATCGTGGAAAGTAACGCTTATTTCTGCTACCCAATAGGGAGCACGGCACAGCGTCAAGTATTCAGAGGAAGCTTTGGCTTGGGCTTAACTCCGACGCGTACATGTAAAACGTATAAACGCTTTTCTGATGTAAACCCTGGACCTATTTTAATTATGTTTGTTGCATTTGAGAGAGAAAGTTAAATTCTAGTGACTGTTGGAAGCGGAATTTCGATTCAGGGCCTGAAATGTTTTTAAAGATTTTTCGAAAATTCGAAAGAAATAGAAGCACGAAGTTTACAAATTAACAGCTCTGCACCAAGAACAGATATCGTGGTTCTGTAAATGGAATCCATTAGATCACTCAAAGCGGACAAATTCGATATATCAATTTTTATCTTACGTGAATTCGTTACGTTGTGTACAAAGGTTCTAGTAAAACTGTATTTGTGTATTACTAAAATTATTGAGATTCATGTCCAACATACCAATTTTGTCCGCTTTAGATTTACTATGATGTGCAATTTACAGAATTGTGATATCATTTCTCATTGCTGAGTTAGAGATGTAAACTTGATAGTATCGTTTTTATTGCGATAGCAATTATATGGACACTTCAACCGGATTTCTGCCGTCGGCGTCGCCGTCGCCGTGAGTTCCGTATGGATTCCAAGGGCGATAATATCGTCGCCGCGCGCCGTATGCGCGAGCGAAAGCGCGCGGAGGACGCGCGCTATCACGGAGGGCGAACTCCCCCGCGCGCTATCCCGGAGAGCGAACGCACGGCGGAAAGCAAACGCGACCGTCGCGCGAATGGCCGTGGGGGTATGGGAGGGAGGCGGGGCGGCGCTGTGCTCCGGCGCCAAAGGCGTATCTTGCCACTCAATCTCCCACGCGAAAGCAAGAAACGGGAAGAGGGGGGGGGGGGGGGGGGGGGGGCAGCTTCTTTTCTGCCAACAACTACTTCTCTGCCCGGCGGTCGCCCGCACCGTCTCTTATCTCCACACGGCTCTGACCTTTCTGCCCTGTGCGTTCGCCGCTCAGTTTCCGTTGAAGCGATAGACCGCGCGAACTTGCGCTTGCTGCCAGCGTTTTGACAGTCGTTGGCTGCGGGCATTCAGTGTGATCTATTCATGTTTGCTTCTGCGCGCTGACACCACGATTGTTAATTCAGTTAGTAAGCCAATGTGTCCAAGTTTATGCAGCCGATAAAACTACTATCCCTACTCCGAATAGGTCTCTACTACTTTGCTATCGCAATCGATGCTTCGCCTTTCGGGCGAAACTGCGACATTTTTTTTTATTTTCCCAATTGTTAAAAAATAATTCACGACCTAAATCAAAAATTCGATCGCCACGAATAGTCACTAGATTTTGTTTTTCTGATCAAAAAACTGTCCTGTTGAGCTTGTCAAATGTCTACCCTGATCGCCAAAACTGTGTTCACTTGTTTCCCAATTTTTCTCGAGCTGATGATGAATCTATTCTAGATATGCTGGCATTCTACTTCGATGACTTCAGAAACAGCACTTAAATTACGGCTTTCAGTCTTCAGTCATCTACTTCGATGACTTCAGTTATGGCTTCTCTTTAGGGGAATTGTCCCTGAATGTATTCAAGAGGAACTTTAATCGGCAGATACGGTTGCGCATAGTCACCGGGGGTAATCCACTGCGTCTTACGAGCTCACCAACAGACGCACGGCCGTATGAATTAAAAACAAACCTAACTACCTTATGCTGTACACGTTCCAGTTTTTTAATATTGGTTAAAGTGAATAGGTCCCAAATAATTACGGCATATTCCAACAACGGACGAATGTAGGAATTGTACGCCAATAAACAAACACTAGACGTAGATTATTTTAGTGAACGCCTCAAGAAAAACAGTTTACGCAAGGAATTTGCAATAACAGTATTCACCGTTTTTTTCCCAAAATTGCAAAACCTTCTGTGCACCGTAACCCATGGATTTCTCGTGAGACGTTACGCTTACAGCGAAGGCTTAAAAGGTTTAAAAGGTGCCTATATGGTGCCACCTATTTTTCTTCCATCGACCTCCGGTCCGGCTATTGGCAGATTGCCGTCGATGACATGGACCGAGAGAAGACTGCATATGTTACCCTGAAGGCCTTTATCAGTTCAAGGTGATGTCTTTCGGTCTCTGTAACGCGCCGGCCACCTTCGAACGAATGATGGACTCTTTGCTTCAGGGGTTCAAGTGGTCCACCTGTTTGTGCTATCTGGACGACGTCAGCGTTTTCTCGCCCGCATTCGACACGGATCTCGATCGTCTTTCAGCGATTCTTGACGTGTTCCGCCGGGCTGGTCTCCAGTTGAACTCTTCAAAATGTCGCTTCGCTCGACACCAAATCACCGTCCTTGGACACCTCGTGGATGCCAGAGGCGTGCGACCTGATCTGGAACACGGCCGGGCTCAACTGGCGCGCGCGCTCGCTTCTTACGGCCTTCTCACCCGTCGGGCAAACAATGGGAGAGTTTGTCAGCATGTTTCGCCACCCGTCGGCGAGAGGGGCGCTGCGACCCTGACCCTTCCTCCCCCGCTTCGCGTGCATGCGCTTTCCTTCGCGCTCGCACGATCGTTTTCCCGCGCACATTATTCGGTGCTCTGTCGGTGTTGTTCAGTATGCAGTAATTTGTGGGCTCCTGAAGACGGTTGCACAGCCTTTAGTACGCGCGGCCACAGTCAAGACTGGGCGCCATTCATTGCACATCGGTAAAAAATGTCACAGTTTCGCCCTAAGGGCGAAGCAATGAATGCGATAGCAACACAGCAATGTCATACGAAGTAAGGTGAGCGGCTTTGGTAGCAACAACACGCAGAACTGTTGTCGACGCCATCGGGGTTTTGCCCGCGTTAGCTCAAAATGCGTGCGGCGTTGGTGACTGTTGCTGGAGCCTCTGATATAAATAGGCACTTGGTGCCGCAGCTAAACGTCGCCTCCCTTCCCTCCCCCTCCCCCACGGCCTCTCGCGCGTCCGAAGAAGGCGCGTTTGCTCTACATATATGGTGATTGTAAAGGAGAAAAGAGACGCCTACTTCTGCAGCCCTTAAGCGAGCACGGCGCAGAACGCGCGTTTGTTCTCCGCCGTGCGTTCACTCCCCGTGAAAGACGCGCCCCTCGCGCCCTTTCACTCGCACATACAGCGTTCGGCGCGCGGCGACGATTTCATCTCCAAATGACGTCATACGGAACCTCACGGCGACGGCGACGCCGACGGCAGAAATCTGCTTTTGAGTGTCCATATAATTGCTATCGCAATAATAACTGCTGTGTAGTGGTGTATTGCTGTATTCCGTATTGGAAGTCCCGTTCCGGGAAAACACCCGGTGTTTCTTTTCACCAGTTCCCAAGAAATGAGTTTTAGCCTGCGTTTCTAGCGCTTTTAGACAATATATATATATATATATATATATATATATATATATATATTGATAAAGCCTTCGAACACAGCTGCCACGCAGGAATAGCAGTCCAGCCCTATTTACAACGCGCTCCCATCTCGAGCTGCCCTGAAGGTGTTGACGACAGCAATGCGAGACTATCCACAATGCCGAGAAGTTTGTGAGAATGCTCCTTGTAAATCACTCAAACCAACAGACTTACGAAGACGACAAGCCTTCGGCCTATACATACACAAGCCGCCAAGGAAACACTTTAGATGGTAATTGTGAATAAGACACAATGGTGAACTACTATGTCCGCAAGTTTTCGCCTGAAAGTATGGCAACCATTGACCCTTGTCACACGGCACGTGTAATGTCATTCGAAGCGAATGAGATTAAGTGTTAGTGCCATTTGTGTTGCTTCTACACGGGCATGACATTCACAGCTAATGGCATTCGCCCATTGAATGAGTTTCCGGAACTCATTCACGCGCGACTTGTGTAATCTCGACGACAGGGGGTTGGCAAAAAATTACAAAATCGATTAGCTAAAGCGAAGTGTAATCTATTTTCAAATAACTATTCAATGTTTACCATTGTATTTCTAACAATATAGTGAAGATATGTAAACAAGAAGCACGATTTGTAAGGTCTCGTTATCATAGCAGCCTGAACTAAACATTGCCATCAATTGCGAATGCCATTTTGTTTACCCGCGTAGACTGGGAACGCAAGACCGCAATGACATTCCGTACGAATGTCATTTACTGCAAATGACAATACGTGTGCCGTGTGACAGGGGCATAAGTGCATACGAGCAATAAGTATATATTTTCATTCCTCAAAATGCATATGCGTTTGATGGCGGAGAGCTGTTCTCCCGGCGCATGCATCTCCATGTTCCCCAGTGAATTTAAAGAAGCTCGATGTATTAATACGGTTATACTGCATGCATTTATAAGAAGCCTAGATGAACCATTTACGCGTCCTATACAATTAGATAACTCGTTCTTGAATGCACGCTGAGAAAAGAGGCGCGCCCGACCCCATCTTCCAGCGTTGCGCGCGCGGCACAGATCGGCTGAAAACAGCTGAGCAGGGTTAAAGGGGCTTACATGCAAGCCTACAGGGAGCCTACATGCAAGCGCTGTTTTAGGGTGGTGACAACCTTTGTAAGGGTACTTGCCGCCGCCAGCTAAATTACCGGGTAAAATTTTTCGCCAAATATAGCACGTGGGAACCAAAATGGCGAAAAGACCAGCCGACAGACCACATTTCCCGCAACCGTTGGTGCCGTGAAACTAATTCAATTTTTAAAATGAACTTTGGCCTCAGCAGCCAGAGACTCATAGCGTGTCTGAGAGCAGTGCATGGCACGTCTACGTTTTAGTTAAACAGGCTTGTAAGCACAGTTTTTATTACAGCGCACTTCGAAAAACACCCTTTATATGGTTTGTACAAGTGGAAGGCAACGACAACGTTTAATGCAGCTCACATTTGGGGCTCACAGCTCACATTTTGGGCTAAAAGCTACTATCGTAGCTTTTAGCCCAAAATGACCATCCAGTTTCTGTTTCTTTTACTGGAAAATAAAATAAATAAATAAAATAAATAAATTCTAGGCGGGAGAAAATACTACCACGAGCACGCCACCGTGCCTTATACTTGTTGCTTTGTATGCTATGGAAAAAGTAAGTTTGATGTGTTAAAATAAAAGGCAAAGGCAACTAGTATATTGAAGATGTATGCAGGTTTTGCGTGCGCATTGGTGCAAAACTAAATTAAAGAAATTTAATTGATCGCGTGCCAAAAATGGGTACATCAGAGCGTAACAAAAAGAAAGCAGGAATGCGCCGCGACTTCCAGCGAAATTGGGAATCAAAATGGCTACTCAGCAAATTTGGCGGTAAATAGCGCTCAAAATTCTGGAGTTGTCACCACCCTAAAGCGGCGCTTGCATGTAGGTTCCCTAAACAGGGTGAGGACGCAGCGCCCCCCACCAATCAGCGGCGATAGGCAAGAACTAGCCCCTATGCGAAGGCCGTAAGAAGCGAGCGCGCGCACCAGTCGAGCCCGGCCGTGTCCGGACAAAATTCGCGCCGTTACAAATTTTCCTTTCCCGAAGTATACAAATGACATTCGTAGTTTTGTAGGGCTGTGCTCCTATTTCCGGCGCTTTGTAAATGATTTTGCGACCATTGCACGTCCATTGCCGCCTTCTTGAAGAAAGACGTCCCGTTTTTTAGGGGCGAAGCTCCTCATAGCGGCACCCGTTCCGTCCCCGTCGTAGTAGTAGTAGTAGTGTGTAACGAGTCTGAGAAAAATGAGAAAAAAATTCCGAAGTTGTGTCCGTAGCGCGGAATCGAACCAGGGACCCCTCGCTTCCGAGCGCGCGGCGTTAGCCCACTACGCCACGATGGCTATAAATACCCAACATTAACGAAAGGCCGCGTTTCTAGCGCGTTTCTAACGCGTTTGTGCTAGCGCGTTACGGCCCGTGTAAGAAGCTGGTGTAAGACGCTGTGGCCTCTCCACCTTACCTTCAACGCGTTTCGAACGCGCTGCCCAAAGCGGTGGCAAGTCAAGTTCAAGTCGAGGAGCGTTTATGAATACGGGGGGTATACTCTCTCAGCAGTCATGTGATGGCGTCGGCAAACGCGGTGCACGTTCCGGCATGTGTAAATGGCTGCGTAAGACGCTGTGGCCGCTCCCCCTTACTAGAGAGTACTGCACGTTTCTAACGCGTTTGTGCTAGCGTCCCCTTAAGCGGGAGATCCGATGATTCCCTCCGGAGCTTCGCCCACTCATCATCATTCACCTCGTGGATCTGCTGTCATTTTTTGGGGTCCTGACTATGCCGCATATTTTATTGCGATAGAAATTATATGGACACACCAAAGGGGATTTCTGCCGTCGGCGTCGCCGTCGCCGTGAGGTTCCGTATGGCGTCAATGGCGATGAAATCCTCGCCGCGCTCCGGACGCTGTATGTGCGAGTGAAAGCGCGCGAGGTACGCACGCTTTCACGGGGAGCGAACGCACGTCGGAGAGCAAACGCGCGTTCTGCGCCGATGATAAGTGGTTCTTGAGGGAAAGGGAAAGGTTGGCACTATCTTCTGCAGCCCTTGAGGGAGCACGGCTCAGATAAGTGGTTCTTGAGGAAAAGGGAAAGGTTGGCGCTATCTTCTGCAGCCCTTGAGGGAGCACGGCTCAGCGCCTGCGCCGTGTTCCCTGAAGGGCTCAAGAATTAAGCGTCTCTTTCCTCCTTTCCATATATAGAGAGCAAACGCGACTTTTTCCGCCATAGAGCCCGAGTATTTTTCGGCGCAGTGCAAATTGTGTGGCCAAAAGGCAGACTTATACCATATGGTATGGGCTTGTCAGAAAAATAGCAGTATTGCCATAATAAATCAGCCAACGTGGGAGGACTTGGAGGCGGCCCTGTCTAGCTGGGACCTCGAGGAGCAACGAGCCCTCATCGAAAGAGCACGGGCAGCGGCTTTTGCCAACGGTGTCCCGGACTAGGGACCTGACCATGTCTTCCTGTAACCCACGATTTACTTTCAATAAAAGATTTACTTTTCAATAAAAGTTTTTATCATCATCATCGTTGCGCGAAAGGCTGTAGGGGGACGGGAGGGATGGACGTTTAGCTGCGGCACCAAATGCGTATTTATATAAAAACGCCGCGCGTGTTCGGTGTGAACGCGGGCAAATCGCCGACGGCGTCGACAACAGTTCTGCGCGTTGCTGGTGCTGCTGCATGTCCACGTGTATTTTTTTTTTCGAAAGTTCGCCCAACGGCATAAACCATTCAATATGGAAATGTAGGCCGGCTTCGGCGATGAATAGGAATAGTGCTCGATGGTTGCTTCCATAGAGCCATGATTCACAGTCTGGTGGTCGCGTAGGATGAAGGCCCACTGTTTGCAGGTACCGCAGTCGTACCTGGTTTAGACCAGGGCATGTCCACAACAGGTGTTTGATTGTTGACGCGGACGCTCGAGCTGGGCAATATGGGCAGGTATCCGCAAATGATCCACGGAGGTGTTGTGGCCAGGCATAGGTGACCGATGGGGTAAGTGCCACTCCCACACGGAGTCTCCTCAACACTACCTCCTCCTGGCGTGTAAGGCCGCCTGGGAGGTTTGAACCATACCGTGGAACTAAATCTCGTGTGGTGCGGCGGAGAATCTCCTTGCGATGGAGAAAATTTCCCTGGGGGTCACTTGGGAAAGGTGCTTCCACAGCTAGTGGCAGTTCACTGTGGGTGGCGGTGTCAGCTTGTATGTGAGCAAAAATAGTGTCCCGTGGATCCACTGTAAACGAATCTGACCGGGCATCTGTGCAGTCATTCGGTGTATTTCGTCTGCGACAGGGTGGGCATTGTAAACCTTCCGAATCTCCTTTATGGCGGAGGTGGAGCCAGTGCATATTATTATAACCGGTGCTGGCGACGTGGAAGCAGCTGTTACCAAGTTTGTTGCGTCTCGTATGGCCAAAAGCTCAGCACTGACCGATGGTACCGGAGTTGTCAGACAGTACACATAATTAGCACTTATGGATGGGCGCCCTTGCCAAGTTTATACAGCTGATAAAACTACTATCCTTACTCCGTATCATCATCATCATCATCATCATCATCATCATCATCATCATCATCAGCCTATATTTTATATCCACTGCAGGACGAAGGCCTCTCCCTGCGATCTCCAATTACCCCTGTCTTGCACTAGCGTATTCCAACTTGCGCCTGCAAATTTCCTAACTTCATCACCCCGTCTGGTATTCTGCCGACCTCGACTGCGCTTGCCTTCTCTTGGTATCCATTCTGCAACCCTAATGGTCCATCGGTTATCCATCCTACTAGAGCACTGCACGGGCTCGGGCTTACCCGAAAGCCCGGGCCCGGACCGGCGCGTGGGCCGGGCCGGGCCGGGTAGAGGAGTTTTTTTCACGGGCTCGGGCCGGGCTCGGGCACGGCGTGTGCTTTTTGACCCGGGCCCGGGCCGGGCTCGGGTTTTTTGACGCGGGCCCGGGCCGGGCTCGGGCTTTCTGCGAGTTATTCTCGGGCTGCTCAACTCTGAAAAACATGTATTTTTCGGTTTCGGGCCGGGTTCGGGCCGGTTTCGAGTCGGGCTCGGGCCGGGCTTGGGCTTAAGGTAAAGGGGTGGCGGGCCGGGCCGGGCGGGTAACGTAGATTCTTTCCGGGCCCGGGCCGGGCTCGGGTCTCGCCATAAAAGTTTTGATCGAGCTCGGGCGGGCCGCCCAATGTAAAAACGGGCCCGGGCCGGGCCCGGGCCGCAAAAATCGGCCCGTGCAGTGCTCTACATCCTACGCATTACATGGCCTGCCCAGCTCCATTTCTTCCGCTTAATGTCAACTAGAATATCGGCTATCCCCGTTTGTTCTCTGATCCACACCGCTCTCTTCCTGTCTCTTAACGTTAGTCTTAAGATTTTATTGCGATAGCAATTATATGGACACTCAAAAGCAGATTTCTGCCGTCGGCGTCGCCGTCGCCGTGAGGTTCCGTATGACGTCAATGGAGATGAAACCGTCGCCGCGCGCCGAACGCTGTATGTGCGAGTGAAAGGGCGCGAGGGGCGCGCGCTTTCACGGGGAGTGAACGCACGGCGGAGAACAAACGCGCGTTCTGCGCCGTGCTCGCTTAAGGGCTGCAGAAGTAAGCATCTCTTTCCTCCTTTACAATCACTATATATGTAGAGCAAACGCGCCTTCTTCCGACGCGCGAGAGGCCGTGGGGGAGGGGGGGAGGGGGAGGGAAGGGAGGTGACGTTTAGCTGCGGCACCAAGTGCCTATTTATATCAGAGGCTCCGGCAACAGTCACCAACGCCGCACGCATTTTGAGCGAACGCGGGCAACACGCCGACGGCGTCGACAACAGTTCTGCGTGTTGCCGGTGCTGCTGCATGTCCAAGTTTATACAGCTGATAAAGCTGATATCATTACTCCGTATAGCTCTCTACAAATTTGCTATCGCAATTGATGCTTCGCCTTTCAGGTGAAACTGCGACAACTTTTTTCGTTGCATTGCTCTTTGTGCGGTCCTTAACTTGTTCTCGAGCTTCTTTGTTAACCTCCAAGTTACTGCCCCATATGTTAGCACCGGTAAAATGCAATGATTATACTCTTTTCTTTTCAACGACAGTGGTAAGCTCCCAGTCAGGATTTGGCAATGCCTGCCGTATGCACTCCAACCCAATTTTCTTCGTCTATGAATTTCTTTCTCATGATCAGGGTCCCCTGTGAGTAATTGACCTAGATAAACGTACTCCTTTACCGACTCTAGAGGCTGACTGGCGATCCTGAATTCTTGTTCCCTTTCCAGGCTATTGAACCTTATCTTTGTCTTTTGCATATTCATCTTCAACCCAATTCTTACACTTTCTCGATTAAGGTCCTCAATCATTTGCTGTAATTCGTCTCCATTGTTGCTGAATAGGACAATGTCATCTGCAAACCGAAGGTTGCCGAGATATTCGCCGTTGATCCTCATTCCTAAGCCGTCCCAGTCTAAGAGCTTGAATACTTCTTCTAAGCATGCACTGAATAGCATTGGAGAGATTGTGTCTCCTTTCCTGACCCCTTTTTTGATAGGTAGCTTTCTACTTTTCTTGTGGAGAACCAAGGTAGCTGTGGAATCCTTGTAGATATTTGCTAAGATATTCACGTATGCCTCTTGTACTCTTTAATTACGCAATGCCTCTATGACTGCTGGTAACTCTACTGAATCAAATGCCTTTTCATAATCTATGAAAGCCATATGGAGAGGTTGATTGTACTTCGCAGATTTCTCGATTACCTGATTGATGACATGGATATTATCCATCGTAGGATATCCCTTCCTGAAGCCAGCCTCTTCTCTTGGTTGGCTGAAGTCAAGTGTTGCCCTGATTCTATTGGAAATTATCTTGGCGAATATTTTACACAATACTGAAAGCAAGCTAATGGGTCTATAATTTTTCAATTCCTTAACGTCTCCCTTCTTATGTATTAGTATAATGTTGGCGTTCTTCCAGCTCTCTGGTACACTTGAAGTCGTGAGGCATTGCGTATACAGGGCCGCAAGCTTTTCAAGTATGATATCTCCTCCACCCTTGACTAAATCGACTGTTATTCCATCTTTTCCATCAGCTTTTACCCTGGTCATGTCTTTCAAGGCCCTTCTAACTTCATCGCTAGTTATAGAAGGAGCCTCTGTATCCGGTTCATCACTATTTCGAATGAAAGTAGCTTGGCTGTTTTGGGCACTGTACAAGTCAGTATAGAATTCTTCCGCTGCTTTTACTATGTCATCGAAATTACTGATGCAATTACCCTGCTTATCTTTCAGTGCATACATTTTGCCTTGTCCTATGACAAGCTTTCTTCTTACTGATTTAATGCTGCGCGTCCATATATTACTGCTTCCTCAATCTTTTACTCCTTATAATTTCGAATATCCCTTACTTTCTTCTTGTTGATCAGTTTGGACAGTTCAGCGAATTCTATCTGATCTCTTTAGTTTGACACTTTTATGTTTTGTCGTTTCTTTATTAGGTCCTTTGTTTCTTGGGAGAGCTTACCTACTGTTTGCCTTGGTGCCTTACCTACCACTTCAATTGCTGTTTATGAGATCAACCTAGTTACGGTTTCATTCATTACCTCTATGTTGTCTTTATCTTCATTTTCTAAAGCTGCATATTTGTTTGCGATAACAAGCCTGAATTGGTCTGCTTTTACCCTTACTGCCTCTAGGTTGGCCAGTTTCCTCTTGACTAATTTCACTCTTTCTCTCTTCAAATTGAGAGAAATCCTAGACCTCACTAACCTATGGTCACTGCACTTTACCTTACCTAACACTTCTACATCCTGCACTATGCTTGGATCGGCAGAAAGTATGAAATCTATTTCATTCCTTGTTTCTCCATTAGGGCTTTTCCAGGTCCACTTCCTGTTGCTGCGCTTCCTGAAGAAGGTATTCATTATTCGGAGTCTATTCCTTTCCGCGAATTCTACGAACACGTCTGCTCTTGCATTCCTAGAATTGATGCCGTAGTTGCCAATTGCTTGCTCACCAACCTGATTTTTTCCCCACTTTTGCATTGAAGTCGCCCATGACTACACTATACTGAGTTTGCACCTTTCTCATTGCTAATTCAACGTATTCATAAAACTGTTCTATTTCTTCATCATCGTGACTAGAGGTTGGAGCGTAGGCTTGTACTACCTTCATTTTGTACCTCCTATTCAGCTTTATTACGACTATTACCCTCTCATTCATGCTGTAGCATTCATCAATGTTGCCCGCTATGTTGTTATGGACTAGAAATCCTACCGTATACCCGTATAGCTCTCTACTAATTTGCTATCGCAATTGATACTTCGCCTTTCGGGTGAAACTGCGACAATTTTTCTCATCTCACTACTAGCGCCTTGAAGAGGACAAGTCCACTTGTCGAAACGTTGGCTCCTGCTCTCACCTTGTTCTCGTGTTACTCATCGTCTTGAATCGCCATCTCCCGCATTCCCCTTGTTTACTCTATATTGTAACGCACAATTGAGTGAAGGTACTTTAATTAGGTAAGGTTGGGCGAACTTGTGCCCGACAAACAGCTAAGCGAGAGTCTCACTCCAACGTACACAGTCATCGTACACGTCTTCTTTTTCCTCGTCCCCGCGCTGATGACACCTTGCTCCGATCGCACGTGCCTGTGAGCACGTGTTGGCCGATTCGCTGCTGCTATCTTTCGTACGTAGCCGTAAACACACGGACGGGCGCACGAGATTTAAAGGCACCTTGTGTCATTGTCCCCCTTCCACGAGTGCATCGTCCCAAAGCTTTTAAAACAGGCGGTGGTTTTCACGCTGCCATTCGCAATGCATGTTGGCCAAAGCAGTTATTGTCTGTCGTAGTAAGGTTTTATTCGGACGACATTAACGACTTCGGTGCGATGCCGCCGTCGTGATGAGGTTATCTGACCTTCTGGAAGAACTTCGTAGTTCAAGGGGCTAAGTCGGCGAATTATCCTGTACGGCCAAAATAACAACGAAGAAGCTTTTCGGATAGGCCGCGCATCGGTACGGGAGTCCACAGACTCCACACCCATACCCTGTCTCCAGGTGCGTACTGGACGTCTCTTCGTCGCAAGTTGTATCGATTTGCGTTGGTTTGCTGTTGCTGCCGAAGGTGGTGTCGGGCCAGCTGCCGTGCCTCTTCAGCTCTTTTTGAGAAGTCGCTGATATCAGCGTCATTTTCGCAGGTTTCATCTACAGGTAGCATTGCATCTAAGGGCGTGGTGACGGTCCGGCCAAAAACGAGTTGGAAAGGTGTCATTCGAGTCATCTCTTGCACTGCGGTATGGTACGCAAACGTTGCGTACGGTAGAATCTTGTCCCATGTTCGGTGTTCCATGTCCACGTATATTGATAACATATCGCTCAGCGTTCTGTTGAGTCGTTCAGTCAATCCATTTGTCTGTGGATGATATGCGGTGGTTTTTCTGTGACTGGTGTGCGTCAGTTTCTAATGGACTGTGTCAAATGGGCAGTAAATATGGTTCCTCGGTCCATGATCACAACTTTAGGAGCGCCATGCCGTATACTATGTGAGTGACAAAAAATTCAGCTACTTCAATGGCCGTTCCCTTAGCAAGAGACCCTGTCTCGGCATATCAAGTTAGGTAGTCCGTCGCAACTACGATCCATCGCCTTCCTGACGACGATGTAGGAAAGGGGCCAAGTAAATCCATTCCCACTTTTGCGAATGGATTTCCGCTGGCTGTATGGGTTGTAGGAGACCTGCTGGCTTCAATGGTGGCGTTTTACGTCTTTGACAATCCCGGCAGGTTCTCACATAGTGTTGCACGGAATTCAACAACTTTGGCCAGTAATACTTCATGCAGATGCGTGCGAAGGTTCTGCTCACTCCTAAGTGTCCTGCTGGTGGGTCATCGTGGCACGCTTCTAATATCGCTGGTCGTAACTTTGAAGGAACAACGAGCAGAAATGTCTCAGCACTACGTTCAAAATTTCTTTTGTACAGGACGTTATTCCTCAGAGCGAATGACGACAAATTGCGGACAAAAGCTCGTGGAATGTCGACAGTGCGTCCTTCTAGGTGATCAATGAGCAGACGTAACTCCGCGTCAGAGTGCTGATGCTGCGCCATTTGCGATGATGTCACAGCTCCTAGGAACGGGCAATCCTGTTCATCTTCAGCAGGTGTAGATTTCGTGGATTCAATCGGTGCACGCGACAAGCAATCAGCATCACTGTGCTTGTGACCGGACTGGTATACGACCGTTATATCGTATTCCTGCAGCCGCAGGCTCCATCTTGCAAGCCGTCCAGATGGGTCTTTGAGATTCGCCAGCCAGCACAACGAATGATGGTCGCTGATAGCTCGAAATGGTCTGCCATATAAGTATGGTCTGAACTTGTTAATGGCCCATATCACCGCGAGGCATTCTTTTTCTGTCGCTGAGTCGTTCACCTCAGCCTTCAAAAGAGTTCGACTAGCATACGCAATGACTCGTTCCTCTCCATTTTGCCACTGAATGAGGACGGCCCCGAGGCCCAAATTGCTTGCGTCTGTGTGGATATCAGTTTCGGCTTCCTCGTCGAAATGCCCAAGAACTGGATGATTCTGCAGATGCGTTCGTAGTTCATTGAAGGCATTCTCCTGTTCACTCGACCAGACGAAAGACATGTCTTCTTTTGTTAGCCGCGTTAGTGGTTCGGCAATCCTTGAAAAATTTTTGACGAAGCGTCTGTAGTAGGCGCATAGTCCTAAGAATCGCCTAACGGCCTTTTTGTGAGTTGGTTTTGGGAATTTTTGAACTGCCGCAGTCTTCTCAGGGTCTGAGCGAATGCCTTCTGAACTGACGTCATCGCCAGGAAAAGGAGCTCGTGAAAGCCGAAATGGCATTTCTGCGGTTTTATCGTCAAACCTGCTGATCTAATAGCTTTCATCACAGCCCGCAGTCGTTCTATATGCTGCTCGATAGTAGCAGAAAAAACCACGACATCGTCAAGATAAAGGAGACAGGTTTGCCATTTCAGACCGGTGAGCACAGTGTCCATCATCCGCTGAAATGTTGCAGGTGCGTAACAAAGACCAAACGGAAGTACTTTGAGCTCATATAGTCCGTCTGGCGTCACAAATGCAGTCTTTTCGCGATCTCGTTCGTCCACTTCTATCTGCCAGTACCCATTTTTGAGGTCCAGGCAGGAAAAGAATTTTGCATCTCGTAGTCTATCAAGAGTGTCATCGATTCTTGGAAGTGGGTAAACATCCCGCTTTGTGACGGCGTTCGGCTTCCGGTAATAGATGCAGAAGCGCATAGTCTGGTCCTTTTTCTTTACAATAAGTACCACAGGCGACGCTCACGGACTTGCCGACGGCTGAATTATGTCGTCTTGAAGCATTTCCTTAACTTGACTTCCGATGGCTTCTCTCTCTTTTGGCAACACTCGTAGGGATGCTGGCAAATAGGCCTCACTGATTCATGAACAATTATCCGAAAATTGGCGATACATGTACGTCGGACCTTGGATGAAGTTAAATAACATTCGGCGAATTCTCTTATGAGATTCTCTATTTGCTCCTTCTGTCCGGGCAATAGACCTGGTTCAATGTCGATTGATGCAAGGACAGAATCCACATCTTGGGAATTGGATAGTGCAATCTCGGGAATGCTTAGTTCCGTAACTTCGACGAAGTTATTAATGCTTGCAATAACGGTTCCCTTCGCGACATGTTACACCTCATTTCCAAAATTAGTGAGGAAAACGTTGGCATATCCGCCACATAGCTGAACAAGACCTCTTGCCATGCAGATCCCTTTTTCAAGCAAGAGTCTGGTGTTGTCTGCAATGTCTTCGTAGTCACTGAACGCGTTGCTCCTTACTGCAACAGCTACGCCGGATCTCGGAGGAACCATCACGTCGTCGTCAACAATGCAGAGGGAATCGAATTTTTCTTCAGTGTCAAATGTTGCGAGAGCGTGCCTCGTTGAAAAGGAAACACGTGATTCCCGCAAGTCGATTACGGCACCGTTAGCCTGCAAGAAGTCCATGCCAATAATCAAGTCTCTTGAGCACTCGGAAAGCACAATAAAGCTAGCGACGTAGGTGAAATCTCGTATCCCTATTCTAGCCGTGCACTTGCCGGTCGGGTCGATGAGGTGTCCTCCCGCAGTGCGTACTTGTGGTCCTTTCCAGGGAGTTAGCACTTTCTTCAGTTTCCTCGCAAGCTCACTACTTATTACCGAGTAATCTGCACCTGTGTCCACTAACGCATTCACTTCGTAATTGTCAACAAACACACGTAAATCGGAAGCGACGTCGCTATTACGGCACTGGTTTCTGAGTCCCTCGTCGTCGTTCGGAGTCGTAGATGGAGGTTCTTCTGTTTTCGCATCGGCAGCGGCCTTACCTCCCAAGGTCGATGAGTCTAGTTTTCCCGACGCGGGCTTCGCGAACGGCGTCTTGGGGAGATTGATGGCGGACGGGGGCTCGGTGACCGATACCTCAACGGTGCTGTAGATCGAGGTTGCTGTTGCTGAGAGGTGTATGGGAAGCTTTGACGAGTCGACAGGTATTCTTCGATTTCGAATGGACGCTCACCATTTCGAGGGCAAGGTGCATTTACCGGAAAACCACGGAGACCTGCCTGGCGATAGGGGCACGTTCGGTAGAGGTGCCCAGCTTCACCACAGTGGTAGCAAAGAGGTATTCGGTCAGGAGTGCGACATACATCAGCCTTCCTAAATCTTCTCTCGGGTGGCGACAACGTATTTCGAGGCATCGGGTTGTTAATAGATGCAGTGGCTGCGACGTGAGCACGGCCGGGAGTTTGCCGCAGTACATCGGCATATGAGACGCTCGGCTGGCGCAGTAATGGCGCTTGGGGCTGTGCACTGAGCTGTGGTTCCCGGATCACCTGTCTGACCTCTTCTCGAACCACGTGAACCACGTGTCTGACCTCTTCTCGAACCACGTGTTGGAGCGTTCTGGTCAAGCCGTAGCCTCTGAAGCTCTTCTCGCACTACAGATCGTACGAGCTCCCGTATGACTTCCACGCTGCTTCCGAAGACTGCTGGAACTGCGTCTACAGAGGTGACGTTCATTTCCCGGTTGTAGATTCTTGATCGCTGAAGCAACGTTCTTTCCATTGTTGTCGCCTCCGAACGAAACTCAGTGACCGTGCGCGGTGGGCTACGAACCAACCCTGCGAATATTTCCTGTTTTACGCCCCGCATTAGATGGCGAAGCTTCTTGTCCTCGCTCATGTTCGGATCAGCTCGACGGAATAGGCGGGACATGTCTTCTACATACATGGCCACGCTTTCACTGTTGCGCTGGTTTCTTGCTTGTAGGGCAGCTTCAGCCCTCTGTACTGCGGTCTGTACTGTACTGCGGTCTGTACTCGGATAAGTAGCAAGCAACTCCCTTCGGAAAGCATCCCACTACACAAATGTCACTTCGCGGTTTTCGAACCACGTTCTTGCGCTGTCCTCTAATGCGAAGTAAACGTTTCGCAGTTGGCGCTCTCCGTTCCATTCGTTGAACACCGCGACGCGCTCAAAGCGTTCCAGCCAGTCCTCTGCGTCTTCAAATGTGTCGCTATGGAAAGGCTCTGGCGCATTGTGGATTCACTACGATGTGAGTTGGCGTGACGTGTTTTGTCATCTCGGTAGCGTTTTCGTTAGCAGCTGTTGACGCTCCGATAGAATACGGCAAAGGGAGAAAGAAACTCGGGGGGCTCACCACGTAGGCGGCGACTGTTGCGTTGGTGAACAGGAGTCAGTGTCGCCGTGCGTCCGGGCTGCTTTCTCTAAGTTGAGAAGGGCTTGAAATCATACCCAGCACCTCCACCAGAATTGTGACGCACAGTTGAGTGAAGGTACTTTAATTAGGTAACGTTAGGTGAACTTGTGGGCGAACAATTGGAATTGTGCGATCAATTATTGGAAAAAGGCAGCAGAAAATGTCCCTAATAACATGACAGCAGGACCCGATGAAATCCCAATACAGCTAATCAAAAACCTCGGTCCAAAGAGCAAGGTACTGCTGACTAATGTCATAGAGCCAAGTGATTAGAGCAAAGAAAATTCCCGTTGGATGGCGTGAAAGCAAGATGAACCTCATCTACAAAGGCGAAGGAGATAAGGATAAGACTAGCTCGTACATGCCAGTTACAGTAACGTTGGTGATATATAGAATGGCAATGCAAGCCATAAAATTAGAACTGTCGAAGTGGATGGAGAAAAACGGTGTATTGGGGGAACTACAGAATGGGTTCAGGCCAGGCAGACGCTTAGAAGACAATATGTTTGTACTAACTCAGTGCATAGAGATTTCAGTAGCTCAGAAAAGACCTTTATGGATAGCATTTCTAGATATTAAAGGAGCTTATGACAACGTAGACAGGGAATTGTTACGGGATATTCTTAAGCACGAAGGCATAGATGACGATTTCGTGGAGCTGCTGAGGGAGATATATAGAGACAACCAAGTACAAGTTGTATGGGAAGGTCGAAAAGGTAATGAAATGGTGGGAATTCACCAAGGATTGAAGCAAGGATGTCCTCTGTCTCCATTCTTGTTCACGCTTTACGTTAAGTGTATTGAAAGACGACTGGAAAACGGCGAATTAGGTGTTGATTTATCCTACATACGTAATGTACAAATGGTGCAACAGAAGGTCCCTGGACTGATGTACGCAGACGACATTGTGCTACTAGCGGACAATAAAAAGGATATACAGATACTTGTAGATATATGTGGCAACGCAGCGACAAATCTGGGCCTTAAGTTTAGCAAAGAGAAATCAGGAATTATGATCTTTAATGAAGAGACCAGTAACTTCGTGGTGTGAATTGAATAGCAAGTAATACCCATAGTGAAGCAATATAAGTACATCGGCCTACACTTAAACGATGGAAAGAATTACTCAAGCAACCACCAAAATAATCTGAAAATACAGGGGAAGCGGAATGCAGCAATAATGAAACACAGATTCCTGTGGGGCCACAATAAATATGAGGTGGTGCGTGGAACCTAGAAAGGAGTAATGGTGCCAGCGCTAACGTTCGCAAATGTCATTCTGTGCTTAAAATCGGATATCTTGTCGGGGTTGGAAGTTAACCAAAGATCAGTAGGCCGGTTGGCTTTGGGAGCCCACGGTAATACCACAAATGAGGCAGTGCAGGGTGACATGGGTTGGACCTCTTTTGAAGTCAGAGAAGCACAGAGCAAAATTAGTTTTGAAGAAAGGCCCTGGAACATGGATGAAAATAAATGGGCGGCTAAAGTGCACAAGTATCTGTACATGAAAAGCGTGGACACAGAAAGGAGGAAGAGGTCAAGGAAGTTGGCAACCAAGTACAGGATAATCGAAATTGTAAGTAGACAACCAGGAGTCATCAGAACGAAAGTGAGAGAAACAGAGACCGTGAATTGGATGCAAGGAATGGAAACAAAAAGGGCAATGGAGATTTACAAGAATGAGAAGAAAGAAATTAGAAGGGAAAATCTGTACGATAACACAAAGGGCAGTGCCTTGCTATTTGAGGCTCGAGCCGGTTGCCTAAGGACCAAAACATACCGGAGCAAATATTGGGAACTAGATGAGGCATGTGTATGCTGCAGTAACGATCCAGAGACCATTCAACACATCCTAATGGAATGCGACGGGATTCACCCAGCGAGAACCGTACGTAACGTGCAAGCGCTTGTGTTTAAAGTGGAAGGAAACATCAACAGATCAGCCGTAGAGATAAGCAAGAGACGATTAGAGCACTGGTGGAAAAAAAGCAGGGAAAAGATTGATAAGACCTGATCTCTTAAAATCATAGGTAGCGGTACAAGCTAAATTTTGAAGAAAAAAAGAAGAAAAAGATTAATGAGAGGTATACAGAAAAATGTTAGATAAACAACATGTATAGTATACCTGATTAAAGCAAGTAGGCTAGGTGACTATTTGTCGCCTCCCCGTTTCGAAGGGGATGCCAATAAATCATCATCATCATCAAACACAATAATTGCGAAACGCTTCAATACAGCGTCGGGATTAACCCACTGCTAAACACCAGGGCCGCACGTTTCAGCTTCGCTGGTTAACCGTCCTTACGGAGTGCTTGGGCGGTGTTTTTTATTTAGGTGGGGGGCACCAATGCTCGACGTCGTAGATTTTCAAGGTTGCAAGGAGCGCATCCATTTCTTGTTACTCCTAATATGTTTTCTTTTAAAGGTATGAAGTACTATGGATCTCATTACGCGATTATTCTCTGTCTCGAGATGACACGTTGCTCACCAAGAAGTGAGAGAGCAACAGAGGAAAGCTTTTTTGCTGTCTAGCCCGCGTCCCATTTCAGACCGCGAAGAGCTTCACAAATGGCATTCATAGCCGTACATATGAACGCACTAATCGTATCGGTGAGCGCTTGTTTGTGTAAATACGCGGACATTCGCGAAATCTAATTTTCGTGTTCCTAAAGAGCGCGCCTCGCGTTCGCAGAGCTGCCAGTGTCTGTGGCTTCCAATCTCTGTCCTCTTTCCGCTCCGCACAATGTTGATCAGATGTCAACCGCCTGTTCAGCAGCGGTGGAGAGTGGACAGAGGCTGGAAGTAAGCGGAACCGGCAGCTTCCCGGGCATAGGCTGCTTTGAGAATGTTAAACGTGATTAGTACAAGATGAAAACTAGATTTCGCGGGTGTCCACAGATGTCCCCGTATTTACGCGAACAAACAAGCTCTCACCGTTCCGATCGGTGCGCTCTCATGTTCGGATATAAATCGATTTGGGAAGCTCTTGCGGCGCCTCGCGCGAAGTGTTCCGTCACTTGTTTCCTCCATTTCGACCACCTCAGCTTGTACAAGTTGTCTGCCCTCCCTTAAACTCGCTGCGAAGTTTCGTTAGGATCCTTCTTGTCCCTAAGCGCGTAACGTTCCTCCCTAAGCCTTGCGCTCAACTGGAAAGAGCGTGTCTGCAGCCCTCATGCTCAATTTTCTGCGTTTCAGTAATCGGTTTACTCGTCCCTTGAATAGAAAATGCCTAGGTACGTTCACATTTCTATAAAATAAGCATAATTGAAACATTTCTCGGTATTAAATCTTAGAACAAATTAACTAAAGTGAGTACAAATAATAATAAACAAAGGTAGCTAGTGGAAAAAACTGTTTTTGTATTTGTTAATGATATAAAGATTTGACAATTATGTCAGAGCCTTTGGTGATTCAAAGTTCCCACGTGCCAAATTCGTTCTCAAGGGGTGCACAGGTAATTAAACTTGTGTATGAATTGTGCATGTCTTGTGTATGTATTTCCTTTCACGCGGTGAATGGAAGTTTGCTTGCAGTAGATTGTGCAGAACGTTGACTGCAGTCTGTGCAGAACTTCTACAGAGCATGCTTATGTGCAGAACGTCGACTGCAAGGTGTTCACCAGCTTCTGGCATTACGTGCTCATGGCCAACTACTGCTGGATCCTCATGGAGGGCCTCTACCTTCACAGCCTCGTCTTTCTCGCTTTCTTCACGGACAGCTCCAGCATATTGCGATACGTCGCTCTAGGTTGGGGTGCGTACTGCAGTTCGAAATTTACTTTGCCCAAGCAACCATTAATTGAATTTAGGGCTAGCTGCGAAAGCGTGATCCAACCACTAATCACCTGTCTATGTGCGTGCTGTGTTTCTACTTTTATATTTCAGGCCTCCCAGTACTGTTCATTGTTCCTTGGGTTGTTGTTAGGGCGACTCTGGATGATACCCTGTAAGTAATATGCTGAATATTTTGCATGCTTTATTCTGTTTCGGAAAACACCTTTAGAGTAACTTGTTTTCATGAATTTCTTCTGGTGGCGATAACTTACTATTAGTTCAGTCTAGACAGTCAATATACATCAACCAGATGTGTCATGTTAGCAAAAGCAGATATAAATGAAAGGCAAGTTGAGAAAAACAGCAGTACCATGTGCCACAACCGGAATCCAAGCACGCTATGTACTATCGACCAAAAATGTTTACGGACCACGGGATCTCAGAAAACGCTAAATATCCGAGCAGCCTTTAAAAGTAGCCAGTAAAACAGTACATCACAATGTTGTTCGCATATACCAGTAGAGGCAGGAAATGGGAATACCAGGCTGCGTTTTGCGGCTGCAGAGATAATGTGCTTTTTGTCAGATCCCTTCGTCCGTAAACTTTTTTGGTCGATAGTACGTGTGAGGAGGAGCAGACTTTAATGAAGAGAAAAGAGGATAGGTCGGCCTGGAGAATGTGTCTCTAGCCTTCTTCACCTCATTGAGGTAAGGGGAACATGAAGATACAGGGAGAGGTTGGTGGCAGGTGATTATGGTATGGTACAATGAGCTACTATGTGCGGAAACACCACCAAAAACAATTGCACTCGCTAAGCCGTAGTATTAACGCGACGGCGTTGAGGTCCTCGTGTCGCAGAAAATACGGCGCCGGCGCCGGTGTCGGCGTCCGTGGCAGAGAAAATCATCCCGAACCACCCCGATCGCGCAGGCCCTCCGCGTGGCGCAAGGTGTTAGTCAACAAAAATTGAATTTCTGACAGTAAAACCCGTCAGAAAAAAAGTCACAGGCCTGCGCGGCACACGCAGCACAGTCACAGTGTAAGCTGGCAGAGCGGCTCAAGAGTAGCTCCAATTTCGGCACCACGCACAACAGTTTCTTCGCAGCAAAGTCTCTTTGCCTCGTTTTGAGGAAAGCGATCTCAACTGTTCGCCCGGCGTCGACGGCGAGCTGCGGCTTGTAATACTCTCTGCGCCGCAGTCTGCTGACCCTGATGATGCCTGGTTGTAGCCGCGCACGTAGCTCTACATTTGCAGGCGCCTTAACTAGATGGCGCCACCATACTGGCTAAGGATGGGGATCGCGTTGATTGCGCGCCTCGTGAGAATCGCATCTCGTCGTCTGCGCCTGCCTAGGGCGCGTTTATAGGGCATTTTCCCGCTACCTGATAGCCAGCGCTTGCGTGGCTCAGTGGTAGAGTATCTGACTCCGGCGCAGAGGGCCTGCGTTCGATCCCGGCGGGAACCGCGTACTTATTTTCGCATTTTCGGCGATAGCGGTTACGGTCACCGGACACCGTCAGCGCAGGTGGCGGCGTACACCATCGTGAACCGAAACGGCTATTGGAATGAGCGCATAACAGCTTACGCTGTAAAATAGCAAAGTACGGCTTAACCACAGCCTACACACATGGTAGCGTCGGATTGTAATTTGAATGTACGAGAAAACATAATTCTGTTATGAGGAAACTCAAACACAACACCCTTTTCCAGCATTTCTACCATACCAACAGCGGCGCGCTCGGGTAGGTTGCTTGCTAAATTCCTGTCCAGATGGCGCTCGCATCCTCGACAGATCAAATTAGGACTTCGCCTGCCTAATGCGTTTTGGACACGCGCGCACGGGGCAATAACAAACAATTTATAGAACAATAAAAAAGGTCCTAGGGCCTTCACGTTTTAATATAAGACGACTTATGTTGCCCCTGGCAAAACGACTTCCCAGCAATACATTTTTGTTTAAAACTGAAGCCGTCTTTAAGGGAATCGGTGTAAGCTTGGTCTTTGTAAGCTGGCTTTCCCACGTTCTGTGTTGCAGTGAAGCATACTCATAAAGAAAATGCTATGCGAACTGGGCCCGATAAGGCGAAGCTTAAGCGTCCTCCAATTTTTGTATCCGTATCAAGTGCACAGGCCAGCAAACGCCATTGCGGTGTCTGTGCTGACCACCAATTTCGTGTTTAGTAACAGTAGTAGTGTGTGTCTGAAAGAGCTTAAATAGCTTCGGAGGCTCGACTTAAGCCGAGGCCTCACACGTTGGCACTGTCAGGCCAAGCCCTTCAGCGACATCATGGGCCCTCTGGACAGCCCTTAGTTAATCTTGAATCAATGGGCTTTGGATTCTTTTACAGCGTAAACTGTTATGGGCTCATTCCAATAGACGTTCCGGTACGCGATGGTGTCCGCCGCCGCCGCCGCGTAACAGCTATCACCGGAAAATGCGAAAAAAGTACCCGGTTCCCGCTGGGATCGAACCCGCACCCCCTGCGTTGGAGCCAGATACTGTACCAGTGAGCCACGCAAGCGCTTACTATAGGGCAGCATAAAAATGCCGTATAAACGCTTCCTAAGCAGCCGCGCAGGCGCAGACGACCCTAGCCTCCGCCAGTATGGTGGTGCCATCTAGGTAAGGTGCCTGCAAACGCAGCGTGCGCAGGCGCAGACGAGGAGATGCGATTCAGACGAGGCACGCAATCAACGCGATCCCGAGCTGCCCGAGCCTCCGCCAGTATTGTGGCGCCATCTAGTTAAGGTGCCTGCAAACGCAGCTTCCCCGACATGTAAGTTGCAGTTGTAAGGCTTGATCGGGCTCAGCAGACTGCTGTGCAGAGAGCAGTATAAGCCGCAGCTCGCCGTGGACGCCGGGCGGACAGCTCAGATCGTTCTCGTCAAAACTAGGCGAACAGACTTTGCCGCGAAGACCCTGTTGTGCGTGGTACCGAAATTGGAGCCACTCTTGAGCCGCTCCACCAGTTTACGCTGTGACTGTGCTGCGTATGCCGCGCAGACCTGTGCCTTTTTAGGGGCGAAGCACCTTAGGGCCGAGCCTTGTCCCTCGTTGTCCGTAGCGCTGGTTTGCATGGACACCGCTAGGGGCAATGCGGTGCACAAGGGCTATATAAGCGCTGTATATACTGTACACATGTACAGTACATATATATATATATATATATATATATATATATTCTGACACGTCAGTTCAATACATTTCCGTGCACTGTGCAGTCGCAGTTTGCTTGCGTTTTATTTTGCGCGCCGCGAAGGATTCGGTGGGGTGAGACGAAGACGACGAAGAAGACGTACTGCTCGATTGGAGCTGTTCTGCTGTGTGACCGGTTGTTGCGTGTGCTGTTATTACCGTGACAAATTGGTGGAGGTTCTGGGTATCATCCTATGCCCTAATTTGACCTCCCGACGCTTCAAGTCCCTACCACCATTCCCACGATTCTGCAGGAAAACTGGGCACTTCGCCACAGCCGCCGCTTGCAAGGACTACCTCCTGAATACGGCCCATTCAGCCCAGTAAGAATGTCAATCACAGGGGCAAGTACGAGTCAGACGCAAGAGAGCGACACAATCCAATCCACATCTACCCCGAGTGTCGTCTATGCAGCGCGCGTTCTGAAGTCATTTCATGGTGACGTGTTCGAAGATGTGGAGGATTGGCTTGAGCACTTCGACCGAGTCGCTGCAATCAATGAATGGGACGACTCTAAGAAACTGCGCTACGTATACTTTGCCCTTGAAGACTACGCTCGCACGTGGTTCGAGAATCATGAGGGCTCCATCACTAGCTGGTCAGAATTCCGACGACAGCTTCGCGAGACATACAGCAGCCCCGAAAGGAAAGAAAAGGCCGAACAGGCTCTGCAGAGTCGGTTTCAGAAGCCGAATGAAAGCGTGGCCATGTTTGTCGAGGACATGTCCCGCTTGTTCCGACGTGCTGATCCAGGTATGGCCGAGACAAAGAAAGTTCGCCTCTTAATGCGAGGGGTGAAAGAACAACTCTTCGCTGGACTCATTCGCAACCCTCCAGCTACCGTCGCTGAGTTCATAATTGAAGCGACGACAATGGAGCGAGCGCGGCAGCAACGATCCCAACAGTACGATCGCCAAAGCACCGTCGCCGCCGTGTCATGTTTCACCTGCGGACATGATTTAGCAGCACTCCGAGAGCTTGTGCGAAGCGTTGTGCGCGAAGAGCTTGAGGAAGTTCGCAAAACTGCTTGTCAGCCGACTGTTACTCCGCTTGGTGACATCATTCGTGATGAAATCAGCACCGTGACCCAACCATTGACACCAACGCAAGCGGAAGCTCCAGTCCTGACATATGCCGAAGCCTTACGGGGCCCTCAACCATCTACGGTATGACGTTTGCCTTCCCCTGTTTCAACTCTGCCGCCACATCAATTTCCCGCTGCAAATATAAACTCGTATGAGTACGTAGGCCCGCGAGATATCACACGGAAAACAAGCGTGTGGCGCACCTCAGATAATCGGCCACTTTGCTGCCACTGCGGCGAAGCGGACCATCTGTATCGTCAGTGCCCTTATCGGAGGATGGGCCTTCAGGGATTTCACCCTAACGCGCGTCGACCAAGTAATGGTGAACGTCCACGCGAGATTGAGCAGTTCCTGGCCTCTCAACAGCCATGTTCTCCCGCAAAAAGACGCCAATCACGTTCACCATCTCCTCGGCGCATCATCTCGCCTAGCCATTACTCCACGTTTTCTGATGTTCGCAACAGGTCCCCAAGTCCACGCCCACGCCAGGAAAACTGAGGACAGCGACCTCCGGGGCTGGGGCCGCTGCTGATCGTCCTGACAAACACCCTCCGACAGGAAAAGTTCACGACGACGATTTATCTGCCACGCCATGTTCTCAAAACGACGCAGGACTTTCCGCCGATATTCTCGTAACCGTCGACAATTACCAGGTCACCGCCCTCGTTGATACCGGCGCCAACTACTCCGTTATGAGTGGTGGATTGGTGGCTACTCTCCGAAAGGTGACCACACCATGGAATGGTCCCCAACTTCGTACTGCGGGTGGTCATCTCGTGACGCCGGTTGGGAGGTGCACTGCCCGAGTGCATATCTGCGGATCTGCTTTCATCGGATCTTTCGTCGTGCTGCGGGAATGCTCCAGGCAGCTCATTATAGGAATGGACTTTCTTAGAGAATATGGCGCCATTATAAATCTTCGAGAGCTGTTGGTAACATTTTCACGTAACGCAAGCTCGCACGAATGCAAATCGCACAAGATAGCGTTGCGTGTCTCTGATGATTCCGTGGCCATACCACCTCGTTCCAGTGTACTGGTTACCGTAGTGAGCGACAAGGACCGAACTGCCCTTGGAGTTGTTGAAACCAATGTGTCCATCCTCTTCTCTCGTCAAGTATGCGTCGCCCGCGGCCTCCTCGAACTGACCAAGCTAGCAGACTGCTGAAATCCTAATCACGAACTTCAGTGGCGAATACCAGCACTTCACGAGGCACGCTGTTGTCGCTTACTTCGAAGAAATCGGTGACGCGAGAACCAGCCTATCACTCGCAGAACTTTCATCCGTCCAACACGATGAGAAGCAGTTTACAATTCAACTCGATGTGAATTCTAAACTATCGGCTCAACAGCAAGATAGGCTGCGCTCTCTTTTGCTTTCCTTTAGCGACTGCTTTGCCACGACGTCAAAAATCAAGCAGACACCTGTTGCGAAGCACATAATTATAACCGAACCCGCCGAAAGACCCATCCGACAGCATACCTACCGTGTGTCTCGAAGAGAACAAGACGCCATTTGTGAACAAGCCAAACAAATGCTTGCTGACGACATCATTCAGCCATCTGCAAGTCCATGGGCGTCACCAGTGGTGCTATAGTTAAAAAATGTTGCAGTTTCGCCCGAAAGGCGAAGCATCGATTGCGATAGCAAATTAGTAGAGCGCTATTCGGAGTAGGGATAGTAGTTTTATTGGCTGCATAAAATTGGACACATTGTCTTACTAACCGAATTAACAATCGTGGTGTCAGCGCGCACAAGCAAACATGAATAGATCACACTGAATGACCGCAGCCAACGACTGTCAAAACGCTGGCAGCAAGCGCAAGTTCGCGCAGTGTATCGCTTCAACGGAAACTGAGCGGCAAATGCACAGCCCATACAAAGGTCAGAGCCGTGTGGAGGTAAGAGACGGTGCGGGCGACCGCCGGGCAGAGAAGTTGTTAGCAGAGGTGCCCCCCCCCCCCCCTCCCTCCCTCTTCCCTATTCTTGCTTTCGCGTAGGAGATTGAGTGGTAAGATACGCCTTTGGCGCCGGAGCACAGCGCCGCCCCGCCTCCCTCGCTCCCATACCCCAACGGCCTTTCGCGGGACGGTCGCGTTTGCTTTCCGCCGTGCGTTCGCCCTCCGTGATAGCGCGCGTCCCCCGCGCGCTTTCGCTCGCGCATACGGCGCGCGGCGACGATTTTATCGCCCTTGGAATCTATACGGAACCTCGCGGCGAAGGCGACGGCGACGCCGACGGCAGAAATCCGGTTGAAGTGTCCATATAATTGCTATCGCAATAAAAAAGACGGCACACTGCGTTTCTGCGTTGATTATCGCAAACTCAACAACGTTACCAAGAAAGACGTCTATCCGCTACCTCGCATCGACGACTCGCTGGACCGACTTCGACACGCCAGATATTTTTCATCCATGGATCTGTGTAGTGGTTATTGGCAAATAGAGGTCGATGACCGTGACCGGGAAAAGACCGCATTTATTACTCCTGACGGACTCTTTGAATTCAAGGATCTTCATTTTGGCATGTGCTATGCTCCTGCGACTTTTCAAAGAATGATGGACACTGTTTTGTCCGGTCTTAAGTGGCAAACGTGTTATGTTTATTTGGACGACGTCGTCGTTTTTTCGGAGACTTTCGAGCAACATCTTCAGCGTCTTCGTGCAGTTCTTGATGCGCTCCGAACTGCAGGCCTGTCACTCAAGCCCGAAAAATGCCACTTCGGCTACAAGGAGCTGAAATTCCTTGGTCATGTCATAAGCTGCGATGGAATTCACCCGGATCCTGAAAAAACGCGAGCTGTTGCAGCCTTCCCAACGCCCACGAACAAACGCGAGGTTCGCCGTTTTTTGGGACATTGCGCGTATTACTGTCGCTTCGTACCAAACTTTTCGAAAATAGCTGAGCCCTTGCATTACCTCACAAGAGAAAATGTCGCTTTCGCTTGGAACCCCGAGCAACATCGCGCTTTTTGTCACCTACAACAACAACTTCAAACTCCTCCAATCCTAGGTCACTTCGACGAAGACGCCGACACTGAAGTACGCACAGACGCAAGCAATGTCGGTCACGGCGCCGTCCTAGTGCAGCGGCAAGAAGGTATAGAAAGAGTAATCGCCTACGCTAGTCGTACCTTGTCATCGGCCGAATCGAGCTACTCGACTACAGAAAAAGAATGTCTAGCTGTTGTGTGGGCGATATCCAAGTTCCGACCATATTTGTACGGAAGACCTTTCAAAGTAGTCAGTGACCACCATTCGTTGTGTTGTCTTGCCGGTCTCAAAGACCCCTCAGGCCGCCTTGCTCGATGAAGTCTTCGCCTTCAGGAGTTCGACGTTACGGTTGTCTATAAGTCGGGACGCAAGCACACAGATGTCGACTGTCTGTCCCGCGCTCCTGTAGAAACGACTTCGCCTGAGCTAACAGAAGACGACAGTTTCCGCTGCGCCGTCACAGCGTCTGACTTGGCTCAGCAACAGCGTGATGACCTGGAGCTTCGCCCGCTCATCGACTACCTTGAGGGCCAACTTACGCAGCCACCACGTCCATTCCGACGCATAATTTCGTCGTTTTTTCTCCGCAACAACGTCTTGTACAAGCAAAGCTTTGACTCCAGCTCTCAAGCCGATCTTCTGGTGGTGCCATCTGCGATGCGAGAAGAGATCCTGCATGATTGTCACGACGAACCGTCTTCTGGCCATTTGGGGTTCACGCGCACTCTCGCACGTATCCGCCACAAGTACAACTAGCCGAAACTGTCCCGTACCGTTAAGCAATACGTGAAGACTTGCCGAGACTGCCAGCGGCGCAAAACGCCGCCCATAAGACCAGCTGGCTTGTTACAACCTGTCGAACCACCTCGGGCACCCTTTCAACAAGTCGGAATGGACTTGCTTGGACCATTTCCTAAATCTTCGGCTGGCAACCGATGGATAATAGTTGCGACAGATTATCTCACTCGTTACTGTGAAACAAGACCACTTCAACGAGCTACTGCTAACGACGTCGCCAATTTCTTCATGCATGATATCGTCCTCCGCCCATGGTGCACCAGCAATGGTTATTACCGACAGAGGGACCGCTTTAACAGCCCAACTCCTGGATGAAGTGATGATCCTCAGCGGCACTGTTCATCGTCGGGCAACAGCTTATCATCCACAGACGAACGGCCTAACCGAACGGCTCAACAAGACCATCGCTGACATGCTTTCAATGTATGTCGACGTGGATCACAAGAACTGGGACAGCGTCCTTCCTTTGGTAAGCTTCGCCCATAATACCGCCGTTCAAGAATCCACAGGATTTACTCCTTTCCGCTTGCTTCACGGCCGCGAGGTTACCGCAATGTTAGACGTAATGCTGGCGTAAGTATAGTGGTAGCGTCGTCTGCTACAGTGTGCGGCGCATAGAAGCCGACGAGAACGAGGTTTGGAAAAGGCGCGTGGCACGCGAAATTGCGTGCATGGTCACGAAAAGAAAAAGAAAAAATGAAAGCCTGCAGACGAGCTGACGTATTGTCTCTTTGTATCAAGGCTTGTCCGTCCCCGACGACGAAGCCTGCTCTTTCCTTCGAAAAGGCTTTCGCCTTTACATTTGGTGCCGAAAACCCGGGAGCAGGACTTCGACTTGGATGGGCCATGGAGCGCTTGAAGAAGATGCGTGCAGCTCGAAGAGCTCAGCAGACGCGACTTGTGAAAGAGATTAGTGACCTCATTGAAACCAACGAGTTCAACCTGGCAACGCTCCGGACTATCCTTCAGCGTCTCGAGAAGAGCACGAATGAGCTCACGAAGATCAACGGTGAGCTTCATGCCGAGATGTCTGACGATGAGGTCGCAGCCGACTACGATTCCGTACTGGAATATGAATACCAGGCTGCTGACGCCCTGGGACTGCTGCGACACCATATTTTGGAGCTGTCTAATCCGCCGACCACCGGTACAGGTGTTCGTGTAGAGCCGCCGCCCATACAACCTACCAGCGCGCTGCCTTCTGGTGAGAACGGTCCCCAAGTGAGTGCCCCTGCCGCACTTGGACCAAGACTGCCCAAAGTTGACCTCCTGAGATTCGATGGATCAACGATGAAGTGTCAGTCGTTTTGGGACGTGTTCCGCCAAAACGTGCATGAGAACTCCCGCCTCAGTGACATCGTGAAGTTCCAGTATCTCCGCTCTCTTCTGGACGGCCCGGCAGCCAAGGCTATCGCAGGGAATCAGGGATCCTTACCACCGAGAACAGTTATGCCGATGCCATTGAGATTCTCAAGGAACGTTTCGGGAACGCCAAGATTATCGAGGCAAAGTACCTTGAGAACCTGCGTACCCTCACTCCGGTGAGCTCTTCGACCCATGTCACGGGATTGCGGAACCTGTACGATTTAGTATAGGTGAATATAAGAGGACTGAGAGGACTCGGAGTTCCTGCGTCGTCGTATGCAGCAATGCTCGGCGAAGTTTTAACGAAAGCCATCCCTCAAGACGACATGGTAAATTACCATAGACACAGAAGCCTTAAGGTAAATGACGATCGGAACTTAAGGCCAACAGCGGAGGAAGACCTTGAAGATCTCCTGCAGTATTTCCGCGTCGAGGTTGACTGCAGGGAAAGAACAGCACACGGTCCACTAGAGGTGTCCAGCAGACAGTACCTGCTGCCCGGATCCGGTCGCCGACAGACACCAGCGTCATCGGCAGCAGTGCTTAAAAATAGTACCACTGGAATGTGCGTCTTTTGCGAGAAGCGTCATGCAACATCAGAGTGTGACTCCTCCTTGGACCACAACGAGAAATGCGTCTACTCACGGCAAGCAGCAGCTGTTTCCGGTGCACTACTAAGGGGCATCGGGCCCAGGATTGCCGCCGCAAGGTTAGTTGCACCCACTGAGTCGGCAGACATGCCTCATCTATGTGCTATAAGAACAGATCGTAGGCGGTTACACCTGAACCAAAGCAGTCTCTCAGCAGCGCGTCGATGCATGCTACACAAGTAGGCAGAAAGAACCGTTGCAGATTTGACACTGCTATTCTACTTCAGACGTTTAGAGCATGGATGCGGGGCAGCAATCTTTGCTGCTACGTACATTCTTGACCGCGGCAGCCAACGTACTTTTGTTAGCCAAGAACTATCGCGCAAACTGAAGCTCGAAGTCACAGATGAAGTCGACTTATGCATACGCGTCTTTGGCCATCAAAGTCCCAGCCGCACTGCTCAACGAAAGATAGTTAAACTTGCACTGCAGAGTCAGTTTGACGGGACCCTTGTGGAAATTGAGGCTATTGAAATACCGCACATTTGTGAGGACATTGTGGAGATTCCGCATGACGACTTTGTCAAGAAAATAGAGAGTCGTTGTAGTGTTCTGACTGACATGGTTGCTTAACCTGGAACGCTACAGGAACCGTAAATTAGTTTGCTAATCGGGGCAGATCAGATTTGGAAAATATTAAGAGACGACGTAACATGGGATGAGGCCCACAAAGAACTGGTTGCTAGAAGCTCGGCACTTGGATGGGTATTGCAAGGCCCAATTAGCAACGACAGATGTCTCAATTGACGGACGCAGACGAATGTGTGTGTGCTCCGTACTTCGTGTTGCATGTTCGACGATCTATCAACATCACTGCAGAAATTCTGGCAGCTTGAGAGTTTGGGTATAACTTATCAGCCAGATTCGTCTGAACATGATAATACTGTTTGGAAAGAATTTAACAACAATGTCAAGCAGTGCGACCATCGCTACGAAGTAAGCCTCCCTTGGAAGGCGCTTGATGCCGAACTACTGATGCCGAACTGGCTCTCATACACCCATCGCTACAACCGGATAGTAGCGATGAAAAGGTTACAGTGCCTCCTCCGCCGACTGTCCAAGAGCAAGGACCTTCTACTTCAGTACGATACGGCGGTCACGCAGTATCTCAAGGATGGTCATGCAGAACCCGTGCCTTCGCACGACACAGTACAGAACAAGACGTATTACATGCCACATCACAAAGTCATCAAGGAGTCTTCCACGATGACTAAGCTACGCGTCGTTTTCGATGCGTCATCGCATGCAGCCGGAGCGACATCCTTGAACGATCATCTGGAGAAAGGCCCAAACCTCAACAATGACCTGTTGAAAATGTTGTTATCTTTTCGCATGCATAAGATAGGGATCACCGCAGACATTCAGAAGGCGTTTCTGCAGATTTCAGTCAAGTGCGCCGACAGGGATTCTCTGAGATTCTTGTGGTTTGAGAACACGCCGACGGGTGTAGAAGACCCATGTCGAGTCAAATAGTATCGAATGGTTCGTGTTCCTTTCGGTACTACATCGAGTCCGTTTCTACTCAGCGCGACTCTACAGTACCATTTCCATCATGGCTGTGAACCTTACAAGACTACTGCGTTAAAGTTGTCTAAATGCTTTTATGTAGACGACATGCCGATTGGAGTGGAGAACAACAAGGCAGCTCGCCAGCTGTATGACGATGCCACGCCTATATTTGCTGGTGCAGGCATGAAACTGCAAAAGTGGGCAACCAACCGCGCTGAAATGCGTGGCTACATTGAGAACAAAGAACGGTCCGGTACTCCTGACAAGACAAAAATATTGGGCCTTATGTGGGACACTAAAGAGGACACGCTAAGCGTGAATGTACAACCGGTATTGGAATGGTTGAAAAACGAGGAGCCCACAAAACGATTCATTTTGCAGACATCGGCTCGAATTTATGACCCACTCGGCTTTGTAGCACCGTTTCTGATCTGAGTGAAAATACTTTTTCAACGCATCTGGCGAATAGGGACGTCGTGGGATCACGGAATTCCAGACGAACTAGTTCAAGACTGGAAGAACTGGCTACGTGAATTGCCTGATATTGCATCGTTGGCTGTCCCAAGACTGTGCCATCTCTCGAGCTCCTTGTCAGTCACAGAGCTGCACGTTTTCACCGACGCGAGTAATGCAGCTTACGGAGCAGTTGCCTATTTGTGCATCCCGAGACATGCTATGGACTCAGATAGGCACTTCCTAATGGCGAAGGCTCGAGTGGCTCCACTTAAAGAGCTTTCACTACCAAGACTCGAGCTCACAGCAGCTTTAGTCGGGGCAAGGCTTTCAAAGTTCATCAGGAGCACAATAAATATTCCCTCCCTGCAATATTTTTGTTGGACGGACTCTATGGTGGCTCTAAGTTGGATCAAAGGATCCGTCACGAAGTGGAAGCCGTTCGTCCGTAATCGAGTCGCCGAAATACAAGAACTAACAGATCCTTCACAATGGAACCACTGTTCTGGAAGGGACAACCCTGCAGACTTGCTTCCCAGGGGAACGTCAGCACGTTCACTCTGCACCAACGTCCTCTGGTGGAGAGGGCCGGCTTGGCTAGCGACGCGGACCGAATGGCCTTCGACAACAACTGTAGAGACCTGCCCACCACTTGTGATAGAAGAATGTGCGCCCGATACCGTCGTGTTACATGCGTCATCAGAGCCCCACCCTGCACTCTTCGACGTGAGCAGATATAGTTCCTGGACTCGCGTCCTTAGAGTGACCGCCTGGATCCTAAGGTTTGCCGATGGTTCTAGACGACTAACACGTCAAAACGAAAATGTTTTACTGACTGAAGAAATTGCCAAAGCGGAAGTTTACTGGCTCTCATACACCCAAACCCAAGCTTTCTCAACGGAAATAGCATCACTGAAAGCTGGGCGCGCCATCGAAACATCATCGCGGATAAAAGATCTCCATCCATTTCTTGGGGAGGACGACGGACTTCTACGCATAAGAACACGACTACAGAACGCAGTTACTTAGCCTAGCGTCAGGAACCCTCTTCTGCTTCCTGGCGATCACCGAGTGACGCAGCTGATCGCTCACAGTGCCCACAAGCGTCTCTTCCACGCTGCAATAGCAGTTACAGTGGCAGAGCTACGGGAGAGATTCTGGATTGTGGCCGCCAGGCAGTGCGTGAAGAAAGTGATCGCGAAGTGCTCATGGTGTGCTCGTTTCCGCGTGAAACCAGCCTGTGTCCCAATGGCGCCATTGCCTGTAGAGCGCGTGCAAATGGCTCAGCCTTTTGACAAAGTTGGAGTGGATTTTGCGGGGCCGATATATGTGACAGGTGACCCTGTTGTGAAAGCCCATGTTGTGATCTTTACGTGTGCTGTAGTACGAGACATTCATCTAGAGCTTGTTACACGTACTAACACTGAATGCTTTGTAGAAGCTTTTCGCCGATTCACCTCTCGCCGTGGCTACCCCCGTGTTGTTTATTCTGACAATGCGTTATGCCTTAAGCGTGCTTCGCGAGAGCTTCGTGCGTTATATGAACTCTTGCGAGGCAGTGCACTTGGAGACTATTTTTGCTTACATGGCATCTCATGAAAGTTTTCGCCAGAACGCGCTCCTTGGTGGGGTGGGTTCTGGGAGCGCATGGTTCGATCTGTTAAGGACAGTCTCCGAAAGGCTCTTGGCACATCGTTCATCAATTACGAGCAATTAGCCACTGTCTTAACGGAAGTCGAAGCCACCATAAACAGTCGCCCGTTAACTTATCTGTATGCTACACCGGATGAACCAGAAGTGTTAACTCCCGCTCATTTTTTGCACGGTCGGATGCTCAATGTCCTTCCGAATTCAAAAGCACTCGAGGCTGAACCCACGACACATACTGAGCTGCTTGAAACGTGGATTCAACAGCAAGAAATTCAAGAACGCTTCTGGAAGCGGTGGTATAAAGAGTATCTGTTTTTACTCAGAAACACCCATAATAGACCCGCGACGGCTCCAACAGAAATCAGGACAAATGACGTGGTTATTATAAAAGATGAAAATGTGCCAAGAGTTCGCTGGAAGCTGGGAAAAGTAGTGGATACTTTTCCTGGTGCTGATGGGGTAGTTCGTGCCTGTCGCTTGAAATTGTCGAACGGCCAGGTAATCTCGCGACCAGTTCAGCGTTTGTACCCTTTATTAATGCACCCCTAGCAAATCTCGCGCCGGGAGTGTTGAAACGCCTGTTTCAAGTATAGTGGTAGCGTCGTCTGCTACAGTGTGCGGCGCATAGAAGCCGACGAGAACGAGGTTTGGAAAAGACGCGTGGCACGCGAAATTGCGTTCATGAACACGAAAAGAAAAAGAAGAAATGAAACCCTGAAGACGAGCTGACGTATTGTCTCTTTGTATCAAGGCTTGTCCGCCCCGACGACGAAGCCTGCTCTTTCCTTCGAAAAGTTCGCCTTTACAACTAAAGCATGATGGTAGATGTCATAGTCATGAGCATGACTCAGCAAAAATGACTATATATCAGCGAAAAATGTATTGCACTCAAAAACCACTGAAATCGGTTCGGACGTGGGTACTACTGGAAGGAAACACTAAAGGATGCTGGTAGAAGTCATAGTCATCAGCATGACTCCACAAAATGGCAATCACTCAGCGAAAAAAGATTACCACTCAAATACCACTGGAATGGGTTCGGACGTGGGCACTAAGTGAAGGGAGCACTAAATGATGCTGTTAGAAGTTATAGTCATGAGCATGACACAGCAAAAATGACAATGACTCAGCAAAAAAAGTTAACACTCAAAAGCCACTGAAATGAGTTCTGACGTATGTACTAAGTGAAGGAAACACTACAGTATACTGGTCGAACTCATAGTCATGAGCATGACTCAGCAAAAATGACAATGACTCAGCGAAAAAAAGATTAACACTCAAAAACCACTGGAATGAGTTAGGAAGTCGGTACTAAGTGAAGAAAGCACTAAAGGATGCTGGTAGATGTCATAGTCATGAGCATAACTAAGGCTTTCGCCCTAATGTCCCTTAGGTGTAGCTAAAGAGACTCCTGAGGACTCATGACATGAATGTCATGACATACGTGTCATTTAGGTCATGAAAGAGCCGCCTACGTCTTGGTGCTCTCATGGTCGTTTCCTTAACATAGTAGGCTCCCCGCACACTGCTTCGCATAACATTGATTTCCACAGCGCGTGGGTTCTGCCGGCTTTTTTAACATACGAGAGGAAAAGGGGCGGAAGCACTTGTGGGGTCGTAGGGTCTCACAGGAGACCGACCACCGCGGGTTGGAGCTTAGCGATCCACAGGGCCGCGTCAGCCGTCGCCTCCAGCACCGCTGCGCGCGAGCTCAGGCCGCAAAGGGCTACCGAGCGACGCACGCAATAACACAGTATTTCTCTGAGTTAACGGAAACCGTTTATTGAATCCGTCGGCACCAGCACTGCACAAACGGCCGGGTGGCGGGGAACCAAAGTGCTCCCGCACCAAGGGCGAAAATACAGACACGGGCGCCTATAGCAGGTCACTGCGAGAGCACAGGCTCAAGCTGGGACACACCGCTAGGAAAAGTCCCGGCGGCTATGCTACTTGCTCTGGCGATAACCAATGGGTCAACGCCCTAGAGCTCGGGCAATCTCCTTTGGCTTAGACTTTCGGCAAGTGCGGCTCAGCGTGGTACGGCCTCGCGCGAGCACTAGGCACCGCTCCTCGGCTTCGCGTCAGGAAAGGATCATCATAAAGTACGCGCTCCCCGCACGGGCAAAGGCACCGTGCGTGAGCTCAAGTCCTAGTCACAAAGGTGTCACGTACGAGAAGAAAGCATGTACAGAGGGGTGCACTGTTAACGGAAACACCGGAGCGCGTGGCGTCTGCTCGGCGCCACCACCGGCCGGGGGCTGCAACAAGTTTCGCGCAGGCGCAGCGAGTTTCAAGCTGGCGCAGTGAGCGCTGTGCGCGGTGCTCTTTTGTCGTCTGCTACCGTCTGCTGCCGCGCTTCGAATAATAGAGAAGCAAGCCGATGACGCCTTTTTAATGTTGGCCGGAGTGCATGGCCACACACTGTTAGCCAGCCATTGCGAAGCTGAAGGAAAATTAGGGGAGGCAAAATATTAACAAGCAGGTATTTTTTCCGTTTGAGCTTACAAGACAAACATGATCATTTTTACGGATGTCTCTTTGTGGGAAAGCTATATTAGAGAATACTTATCCGTGTATAGTGCCTATCTCATTTGTACTACTGCATCAGTGTGATGTACTACTGTACATAATTTGTACTACTGCATCAGAGTCGCAGCAGTGCGTAGGCTGCACAAAGAATCCACTTAGCGCCTTTAACGAGCACATTAATTTATAAAGAGCTATCACAAGCGTTATCGTTGAATCATGGGAATCGACGTGCACAGTGAACATTTTTTGAGGCGGGCAAATCTTTATGAAACGAAGACGGCACGTTCATTGCTGCTGATGTTAAGGGCATTTATCTGATTATACATCAATCCAGTCATTTTCCTTCCAGCTGGTAGGAAAGCAGCTGCGTTCAAACACGAATTACGCGAGCTGCTTGCTTCGCGACCATCTGAAGCACGGCAGCTTACCGTAGCAGACGATGAAAGAGCATCGCCCACAGCCCTCACTGCGCCTGCGCGACACTCGTTGCGGCCGCCGACTGGCGGTGGCGCCGACCAGACGCCACCCGCTCAGGTGTTCCCTTTCATAGTGGACCCCTCTGTACGTACCCTGCGCTTGTCCCGGAGATAAGAGAGCCACGCTCAGCAACTCGCAGCCGAACGTGGCCAGCTAGTGAGGTCAGCGTCCCACCCCCCACCGCAAACCACCGCGAGTGGAGCGCAATCGCTGAAACCGGTTGGGAGCGGGCGGGGATAGACGGGGTACGGCAGCAAAGTGAAGCCCGCGCAATGGCACCGGCGTATTCCTCAATCCCCACATCCTCTTCTCCTTGAATGCCCCCTACCAGCCTGGTGAAATAGCTAGTAGGGGCTTATGCACCAAAGACAACTGAGTCTTTCATGCACAAGCTAAATGCGAACCTCAGCCCAGCAAGTACTCCTAACACTGCGTTCCGACATACAAAAACGCTTTCATGCCCTATAATAATATACAATGATTATGGTAAAATAAAAACAATATATACACGGGGTGTTTCAGTGAACACTTTCGAAAATTATTAAAGGTTGCCTGTGGCAGATAGCGCAATTCTAGTTCATGAGCTGGTCTACTCGAAGAGGCGGACATTACTTGCACAAGAAATTGAAATGCATAATCGAATAATTAACAAAAATTCACTAATTAGGTTTTTAACTAATTACCTGATGGCCCATATTGCAATTTACAAGTTGTAGCCGTGGAGTTCGCAAGGCGGATCCACTTGGAACGAATACTCTGGATGGCACCAGTTTCGAGATATTAATTCCCGAACTTTGCGGAGAAATGCATTGGCGTTCCAGTTAATTTCTTAAGAAAACGTCAATTTATACATTGAAGCACAAAATTAAGCCAATAAACAATCACACCAAGGACAACATAGGGGACATTACTTGTACTTACTAATTGAATTAAAGAAATGATAAATTATGGAAATGAACATGGATGAAAAAACAACTGTCCGCAGGTGGGGAACGATCCCATGTCTTCGCATTACGCGTGTAATGTTCTTGCCATTGAGCTACCGCGGAGCCGTTTTCCCATCCACTTTCTGGGGTATTTATGTTTTATAACTAGAACTAACCCCGGGAATGTTAGCCAGCGCCACCACTCACAAACCTAGGCGGCGGATGTGGAATATCCTTTCTGCCGCAGGCGTCACGAGCACGTCATCTTTTTGGGTGATGGCAACTAGCCAATAAACCCACATATGCCACCTCCTTTCTGCCGCAGGCGTCACGAGCACGTCATCTTTTTGGGTGATGGCAACTAGCCAATAAACCCACATATGCCACCTGAACATATGCTACCGGCAACATTGATGCCTTCAGGTAGCATATGTTGGTTTATTGACCAGTTGCCATCACCCAAAAAGATCACGGTGGCCGCATTTCGATGGGGGCGGAATGCGAAAACACCCGTGTACTTAGATTTAGGTGCACGTTAAAGAACCCCAGGTGGTCCAAATTTCCGGAGTCCCCCACTACGGCGTGCCTCATAATCAGAACTGGTTTTGGCACGTAAAACCCCATAATTAAATTAATTAATTAACCCAAAAAGATCACGTGCTCGTGACGCCTGCGGCAGAAAGGATGTCGGGCTCTCGCTCTGAAGACGGAGCGTCCTTTCTGCCGCAGGCGTCACGAGCACGTCATCTTTTTGGGTGATGGCAACTAGCCAATAAACCCACATATGCTACCTGAACATATGCTACCGGCAACATTGATGCCTTCAGCTAGCATATGTTGGTTTATTGACCAGTTGCCATCACCCAAAAAGATCACGTGCTCGTGACGCCTGCGGCAGAAAGGATGTCGGGCTCTCGCTCTGAAGACGGAGCGTCCTTTCTGCCGCAGGCGTCACGAGCACGTCATCTTTTTGGGTGATGGCAACTAGCCAATAAACCCACATATGCTACCTGAACATATGCTACCGGCAACATTGATGCCTTCAGGTAGCATATGTTGGTTTATTGACCAGTTGCCATCACCCAAAAAGATCACGTGCTCGTGACGCCTGCGGCAGAAAGGATGTCGGGCTCTCGCTCTGAAGACGGAGCGTCCTTTCTGCCGCAGGCGTCACGAGCACGTCATCTTTTTGGGTGATGGCAACTAGCCAATAAACCCACATATGCTACCTGAACATATGCTACCGGCAACATTGATGCCTTCAGGTAGCATATGTTGGTTTATTGACCAGTTGCCATCACCCAAAAAGATCACGTGCTCGTGACGCCTGCGGCAGAAAGGATGTCGGGCTCTCGCTCTGAAGACGGAGCGTCAGTGACCCCGTCCACCTTCCGCGTCCACGGCGATCCGATGCAGCAGTCGGTGCGACTTCTGGTTGCTTCAATGAGCAACCGGCATCACGCACGCACGCGCACACACGCACGCACATTCCTTGCGGTTTTCTCCATGGCTGAGCAACACTCCCAAACACCGCAATGCTCATCGCCGTCCACAACGAGCCGTGCCATTGAAGGCGCCACGACTCCTTTGCCTCCCCCCAGCACGAGCGAGTCAAAGGGACCATTGTCCCTCGCGCGCCTGACCACCAACCCCCTTCTCGCCAAAGAAAAAAAAAGGAAAACCAAACTAGAAAAAATCCGGCAGATCCCACGCTGTGGGAATCGATGTTATGCGAAGCAGTGTGCGGGGAGCCTACCATGTTAAAGAAAGGACCATGAGAGTCTTTCCTGACCTACATGACACGCATGTCATGACATTCATGTCATGAGTCATCAGGAGTCCCTTTAGCTACACCTAAGGGACCTTAGGGCGAAAGCCTTAGTTATGCTCATGACTATGTCATCTACCATCATGCTTTATTGTTTCCTTCACTTAGTGGATACGTCAGAACCTATTTCAGTGGCTTTTGAGTGTTAACTTTTTTCGCTGAGTCATTGTCATTTTTGCTGTGTCATGCTCATGACTGTTACTTCTACTAGCACCCTTTAGTGCTTCCTTCACTTAGTGTCCACGTCCGAACCCATTCCATTGATTTTTGAGTGTTAATCTTTTTCGCTGAGTCATTGTCATTTATGCTGTGTCGTGCTCATGACTATGATTTCTACCATCCTCATTGGGTGTTTCCTTCACTTAGTGTCCACGTCCGAACTCATTCCATTGGTTTTTGAGTGTTAATCTTTTTCGCTGAGTCATTGTCATTTTTGCTGAGTCATGCTCATGGCTATGACTTCTACCAGCATCCTGTAGTGTTTCCTTCACTTAGTACCCACGTCAGAACCCATTTCAGTGGTTTTTGAGTGTTGATCTTTTTTCACTGAGTCATTGTCATTCTTGCTGACTCATGCTCATGACTATGACTTCTACCAGGATCCTTTATTGTTTCCTTCACTTATTACCCACGTCAGAACCCATTTCAGCGGTTTTTGAGTGTTACATGTTTTTTTGCTTAGTCATGGTCATTTTTTGCTGAATCATGCTCTGACTGTGATTTCTACCATCATAATTTAGTGTTTCGTTCACTTAGTGCCCACGTCAGAACCCATTTCAGTGGTTTTTGAGTGTTAATATTTTTCGCTGGGTCATTGTCATGACCTACATGACATGCATCATTATGTTCTTCATACACTCCTGTCATAGTATGCCAATTCTGGCACTTACCAAGTTAACGAAATGACCATGAGAGCACAAAGTCGTAGGCGGCTAGATAGATAGATAGATAGATAGATAGATAGATAGATAGATAGATAGATAGATAGATAGATAGATAGATAGATAGATAGATAGATAGATAGATAGATAGATAGATAGATAGATAGATAGATAGATAGATAGATAGATAGATAGATAGATAGATAGATAGATAGATAGATAGATACTGTCAAAGTAGCAAATGTTCGCCAAGAAATGCTTCGCATTTAAAAATAAAAGCAAACGCGTAATGAATTCAACTAACCAAGCTGTACACGCGAAATTTAAACGCGCACTGTCAAATATTAAAAAAAAACAATTACCCTCAGCATGCGAACTCGAGAAAAAGAAAAGGGGGGAAATGCGCACTGTTAGATACTACAGAAACAACACTTGCAATAAGCTGGACTGGGACCAGCTTCTTTTGTTCACTGGCCGTAAGGAAGCTAGCCCACAGAGGCTATACGCATGAGACTGAGGGCCTTCGGTTGCGGAAAAGTCCGCCATCCGGCGCGAAATCACACTGGTGACCGCTTCCTCAGATTGTACCGGTGCGTGGTCCGAATGCGGTCTGATGCCCCGGGTGTGCCCTGTTGCTTGCGCGCAATGCCACTGGGCAGTGGCGCGAGCTCGTCGGACCGTGACGCAAAGGCCTTCAGGTCGGCGATATGGGCACGGCTGAGTTCCTCCGAAGGGTGATCCTTCAGCAAGTACGCGAGCGGAGACCAAACTTTCTCTACTCGGTACGGACCAAGCCACTTTGGAGCAAACGAGGCTGAGAACGCCTTGGTCGCGTCGCTAAGAGCGTGGTTGCGCTTCAGGACGAGATCACCTACCTTAAATGAAAGATTGCGATGCTTACGGTCGTACTGCGCCTTCTGCTGGGACCTGGCCGACGCCAAACTCTGCCTTGCTCTACAGAGAGCCCGACAAAGCCTGTCCCGAAGTGCTGAAGCGTAAGCAGAACAGTCTGCCGGCGCCTCCTCGTCCCCGAGCTGGCATTGAATGACACTCCCTTCCTGTGTGACATCGTGGGCAATGACAAAATGCTCAAAACGCTATAAATATGAGTCTCTAAATACGACCTCCTAAAAGGTATGCTCTTTTTCATTCAACTCATCTAATTTGCCTAGCCGCGCCTTAGTCTAGTGAGGTCACATGACCCGTCAAGAGTGAATTCGTGTACCCAATGCCCATTTGATGCACAGACATGGCAGACCATAGGCACACCGCGCGCATCATGCACATGTCGCCGTTGAGGCAGTAGAGATAATATGGCAGTGGCGCCGTTAAAAAAGAAAGTGTCAGCGCAGCGTTCTTAAACCTGCATACAAAAACAGAGGTCGAACTCGCAAACCTTTTCGTTCGTAAGAGTTATTCGCCACACTCTGTTGGTCTTCGCAAATAGCATGTTCAGCATCGTGATTGGCTCTTCCATTTGTTCCTACGACCGATTCTAGCGTAAGAGTTCTTTTTGAATGCGAGCACAGTTGGAGCACGTCGAGTGGATGGTTCTACGGTCGAAGCAGGTAAGAAACAGGCAACAACTTATCACCATTCCGGCGCCGCTGCTCTTCCACCATACTGAGAAAGCACAAAAATACTCTATTGATAATGCTTGGAATTTTCGTTTGCAATATCGGTGCTCATCTAGAAAGCGGGCCCTGTGGAGATTTGCGAGGTCTCTTGGCGAACTTTGGCCCTTTGGTGAAATACTCGAGCATGCTGTGGGATGCCGACGAGTGCTGCTACCCACTGGGGGGGTCACGTACACAAGCGCACTATCTGCCCCGTGCTCGGCCGCTACGGGGGGAAGAAGAAGGACACCCACCTTATGTGGAGATAGCGGCATGTGACCGCCAGTCTCCTTGCCAGCATTGTCAACAGACGTAGCGTTATTCATGCTTGCTGCAGTGTGCTTGTCCTACGCTGCTGAGGTACTGCCCAGTCACGAAACACGAGAATATTATGGCGTAATAGCCTGCCTACCGCAGAAACGAGCATTTATGCCTCTACCATTCCGTTGTCATTGCGAAGGCTTGCATCTCCGAATTGCCCAAACAATGAGAGGGGTCAGAAATGAGAGGGGGGTTTCTGGATGTGCACTGTAGAAATTGCACGCACAGTCAGGCAGATGCCGCATATAAGGCCAAGTGCAGTCCGGTATATAGTGCCTGCTGAATCGTTAGCAGAAGTTGCAATCAGGTAACCCGCGATATCATAGAAGCGGAATTGACTGACAGGTTTGGTGACACCTGTGTGTAAAAACCGTCTATCGCCCTTTCTAGCAAGGAGCTATCTTTATGTGTCACACTTCTTGCTATATATGTGGTTGCTTGCTTCAAATAAAACACTGTTGTAAGTCTGCGCTCGTGTGTCATAGCCTCTTCTCTGTCCTCATCTTGTGCGCATAAAGTTATTTCATGTCTTACCAGCATGCCCAAACAATCACCTTAATGGGAGCGCTTTTCTAGGGCGTCAAAGATTGCAAACATTACAAATAAAAACAGCGTTATTCATACAGATACCTTCCTCCGGACGAGTATTGGTGCCTCTAGGTTGAAATAAGCACCTCTGCGAACCGCCGTCAAAGCTAAGGTGTTTCTGTTTTTTACAGCGGAGCTGTTTAAGCCGGGCGTGATGTGTCTGCTGAATCCAAAAAAACCCCTCGCGGAGCGAGAGCGTTGCTTAGCAACCACCTCGCGCAGCGGCGTGTGGTTCGCCTCCTCTCCGTGCCGGGCACTTGTTGCCTTGACTTGGGACGTTAAGGAGAGGGAAAGAGAGCATACGCGCGGCGCGCGCTATGCTCGGGAGAGAGAAAGAGAAAATGAGAGCGAGAGAGAGAGAGAAATTGTATCAGCACTAACGAGGCAACGCGCAGAGCTGCTGCCGATGCCGTTAGCGTTTTCCCGCGTTGGCACCGAACGTGCGGTGTCCGTGATAAAGACCCTGAAACTTCGTAAAGTAGCGACACTCTCCTCCTCCGCGTTCACTCCTCCTCGTTTCTCCTCTCTTTTGCGCTCCCTCCGCGACCGTGGAGCCGCCTACAACGCTTGAGCGTTGCAAACGGCCTTGCGCAGAGTGAATGCGTGCATAGCAAGGCGGTGCGCTTTAAGCGTTCGCGTTGGCTTTCTAGCTCCGAGTAACTTCGTGTAGAGCATAGCATTTCTATGCGGAGTGTTATGCAAATTCAGTGGCGGCAACTTTTTTTTTCCTGTTTTGAAAACTATTTTTTAAAGTATCTAAACGAGCGCTAACGCCGTACCATGACGACTCCGAGTATATCGCGTACGCTACAATTAGGTACGCAACATTTGTCAAGGGCGTTTCGCAAGATCTTGTTGCAAATGGTTGTAAATAATACGTTTACGTTCGAATGACAACATCCTGGTCTCCAGCAAGCCCCCATTAACCTAAATAATCCGCGCCGTCCTTACCATGCGAATTTGCGGCGCGTGTCAGCTTTGACGCACAAAGGTTCGCAGACGGCACCAACACACGAACCTAAATGCCCTACAGCAAGTGCGTCTTAGAAACATAGTGGCCGTACGAACTAATAGTTGAACGAACGAGCAAGCGAACGACTAAACCAGCGTGCGAACGACCAAATGAAAGAGCAAACGACTAAACGAACGAGCAAACTACAAAACGAACGACGACTAAACCAGCCAGTGAACGAGCGGGCGACCGCACGCTTTCTTTGCGAGTGTTCCACCGCCGCATCTTAACATTTACACACTTTAAATCTTACACGAATTAGCACGTACGTCTCAAATACCTATGATGTTGTCGTTCTGCGACGAACGCACCCGGTAACTCGGTCTCGGGAGAGCACGCACGCTTTTCATCGGCGCCTTTTCTATCGCAAATCCACCGGGCGACCGCCAACGACGAACACAAACAAAAGAAGCAAACAAAGCTATTCGCTCTAAAGAAGGCTAGCAAGTAACCACAAAAGGCAGAGTTGCTTTCCTAAGGTGAGTTTTCACGCTCGAGCCTCACATTTTGTCAAAAGGACTTTGCTGAATCTTCAAAGTTTCGTAATCACGTTTTTGCACGCAGCCTCGCGTGCCCGAGTATTCAAGCCTTTTGGCGTACAACGCGATTAAGCGCACCAAATATTACCACGTATGACCCTTTTCCCGGCGCTCCCGTGGGCGCTGCCATGTTTGATCACGTGGTGACGCGTCCATTGCTTGCCTCAGCCGCCTCCGTTGCCTCCGTGTTAACAATGCAAGCACGTGACGCCGGTGCGGCGCAGTAAACCTCCGTTTCGACGCAAATCGTAGAAGTTGACTGTGTGGACGAGAAGAAGCTTTGGCCACAGCTTTAGAGGACATGTAAGTGCTTTCAGAGGTCATTACGCCTTGTCCAAACGGCGCAAGCAGCGTGTACGGTGCTTCTATTAAAAGCGGGCTAGAAATGTATTGCAAGCTGTCCACACTTTCCGCTTATGAATTAAATCAGGATTAGTGTGCTCTTCGTTATTTATTGTCAAACATTTTGAAGCAGCGGCTTGTCATGTTTCTGACTCAGTAAAGTTCCTTGGTTCCTCGGTGCGGCCACTATATCATTCTTTATTTTCAGTCAAATCTCTCAAGGGTGTGCTCTGCTGCGATAGACTTGCTCTTGCTGCGCACAAAGCTTGGAACGTAAATGTTCTGTACTTTGTGGTAGCTTGTAGCAAAGGAGTATTTTGGCTAGTCCCTCGCTTACTCTGTGGACCGTCACGAAACGTTCCAACATTCGCGTCTTGTCGGTGTAGACGCCGTCACTCACGCTTTGGCACATCGACACATTGATTCAGTTGTGCGCCCATCACTTATTATTGATACGTTGGCGGTAGGGTGGGCGTAAGTTTGCGTGCGAGAAACTTACTATGCCAGTAAGTGGCGCTCCTTCCTTTTGTAAGGAGCGGTACTCACTCTTCAGAACCCCGGAGTCCTTTCTTTGGAGGTTACCAATATAGCGCTGGCGGATGAATCCTCGAGGAAAGCCATGCATTGCGAAAGGCCGGCAACACAGGGAGGCCTTATGTAGCAGCGGCGACACGGTTGGTTTCGTGAGGCTTATATAGCGCGTGAAAAGACGAAGGAAGACGTGACACACACATAGCGCCTGTGTGTGTCACGCCTTCCTTGTCTTTTCACGCGCTATAAGCCTCACGATGTCATCCCAACAAGCCCAAATCACTGCATTGCAACAGGTTGATTGCATTCCTTAATATGCGAACCACTATTTTTGCACCGAACTACCGCACACGTCTTCCCTTTATCGTTACACATTTTGCAGCATAAATTGGGCACAGTGCGTTAGCGAACACCCAGTTGCATTTCTGACAGCTGATCGCACAGTAACAGGGCAGAATTAGCCGTAATGGTTTGGTATTCGTGCGCATTCGCTGAGGCAACGTATGGTGCGCCGCCGAAAGCTCCATCTCGTTCCTCTATAGCAAATTGCTCCGCGAAAAGGGTCAATAAACAAAGTACACGTCGCGTAGGGATCGTGTTAAACCGTGCAGACAAATGGCAACATGCTGAGTGAACTGTGCAATATCTACTACGTTATGGCCCGCACCAAATACATAAGCCTCACACATACTATATTATGAGAGACTCACAACTTAGCTCGCATAGTCGTGTGGAGGATGTTGGTCTGAAGATCTCCCTCCCAATTCGATGAATCCATGTCTTTCGTCTTAACCCGTCGCGCTTAATTATCCGACGGTATCGAGAAGAGCTTCATATCTTTGCTGAAACTATTTTGGCATCCGAAGGCGCAGCACGTCATGGTGCTGGCAAATTCCGTGAAGCGACGTCGCACTTGCCACAAAACTTAGTTCAATACATTCGCTAACCAAAACAACACGGAAGAGCAATGGCGCCAACATGCGCTCCTCGCCAGTCAGTAGACGCTTCTCAAGCGAAAATGGCGGCGGAGCGGGACTGTAAAAAAACGAAGCCAGCGCAAGGGCCCACGTGATGCCATTAGGCCAATAGCGACGCGGCGTCGGCCTCGGCCAGGGCGCGCGAGGAGGAGGCGGCATCCTTCAAAGCGTGGCGCTACTTTTAAGAAGTTTGAGGGCTTTAGTGATGATGATGCTGATGATGATGATGATTTATTGGCATCCCCTTTGAAACGGGGTGGCGACAAATAGTCACCTAGCCTGCTTGATTTAATCAGGTATACTACACATGTTCTTTATCTAGCATTTTTGTATACCCTCTCATTATCTCTCTTTTTCAAAACTTTAGCTTGTACCGCTGCCTATGATTTTAAGAGATCAGGTCGTATCCATCTTTTCCCTGCTTTTTTTCCACCAGTACTCTAATCGTCTCTTGCTGATCTCTACGGCTGATCTGTTTATGTTTCCTTCCACTTTAAACCCAAGCGCTTCTGGGAGTTGCACGTTACCTACGGTTCTCGCTGGGTGGATCCCGTCGCATTCCATTAGGATGTGCTGAGTGGTCTCTGGATCTTTACTGCAGTATACACATGTCTCATCTAGTTCCGAATATTTGTTCCGATATGTTTTCGTCCTTAGGCAACCGGCTCGAGCCTCAAATAGCAAGGCACTGCCCTTTGTGTTATCGTACAGATTTTCCCTTCTAATTTCTTTCTTCTCATTCTTGTAAATCTCCATTGTCCTTTTCGTTTCCATTCTTTGCATCCAATTCACGGTCTCTATTTCTCTCACTTTCTTTCTGATGACCCCTTGTTGTCTATTTACAGTTTCGATTACCCTGTACTTGGTTGCCAACTTCCTTGACCTCTTCCTCCATTCTGTGTCCACGCTTTTCATGTAGAGATACTTGTGCACTTTAGCCGCCCATTTATTTTCATCCATGTTCCTGAGCCTTTCTTCAAAACTAATTTTGCTTTGTGCTTCTCTGACTTCAAAAGAGGCCCAACCCATGTCTCCATGCACTGCCTCATTTGTCGTATTACCGTGTGCTCCCAAAGCCAACCGGCCTACTGATCTTTGGTTAACTTCCAAACCCGCCAATATATCCGATTTTAAGCATATAATGGCATTTGCGAATGTTAGCGCTGGCACCATTGTCTCAAGCGTATACTGACTGGCGAGTCCATGACTGCAGCAGGCGTCTCTGGCGGCAGCTCGGCAGGTTTCGGCCAGCCACGTCCCGGGAAGTGTGGAGGTGTAGCTTGGCCGTGACGTCACGGGGGAGAGAAAGCTCGGAGCCGCCGCGACGGCGGCAGAACTCTCGTTGACTCTGTGGCAGTACATGTAGCCTTGACATGGGACGACCAAGGAAGATCCAGACACAGAAGAAGAAGCCGCTCATCTTGAAGCGCGTCGCGCGGCCAAGCGAGAATCTGCGCGGCGGCGGCGAGACGATTCGGAATACCGTGCAGCACTTAGCATTTCCTAGCAAAACTTAGCCAAGCCTAGTAAAACCTGGAAGAAGCTGGGTCGCTCACCATCTCCGCTGTTTACTCCAGCCTTGCACCACTAGTGCAAGGTGCCCATGTTTTTTTTTTTTTTTTTTTTTTTTTTTTTTTTTTTATGGCTGGCTCGCAAGGCACCACCTTGCTACTAAGTCATCGAATTTCCTCTTCCCAAGTATGCATTCCATTCTTGTTATTATTGCGATGGCAATTATATGGACACTTCCACCGGATTTATGCCGTCGTCGTCGCCGTGAGGTTTCGTATAGATAAAATCTTCGCTGCGCGCCGCATGCCCGAGCGGAAGCGTGCGGGGACGCACGCTGTCACGGAGAGCGAAGGCACTCAATTTGCCTCGCGCAAGCAAGGAAGCGGGAAGCGAGTGCCGGAGGGAGCGGGGGGGGGGGGGGGGGGGGGGCGGCATTTCTACTCTGCCAATAAACGCGCTCGTCGCTCGCTCGCACCGTCTCTTATCTCCACACGGCTCTGACCTTTATGCGCCGTGCATTCGCCGCTCAGTTTCCGTTGAAGCGATAGACCGCACGTACCTTCGCCCGCTGCGGCGTATATGCGCTTGCTGCCAGCGTTTTGACAGTCGTTGTCTGCAGTCATTCAGTGTGATCTATTCATGTTTGTTTGTGCGCGCTCACACCACAGTTAGTAATAGTCGGGCCACATTTTCCAACGCACGCTACACATGCAATGCTGCCCGGATCGGCAGTGCAGCGCTACAGGTGTGTCCCTTCGCACACGCTGCCCACGGGCAGCGCTTCTCATCAACACCACCGTTTCACACGCGCCTTCTGGTGGTCATCGAGTCTGTCTTCATGTCGGTCTACTTACGCCGCAGCACACCTGCTTACTTAATCAGCTCATGTTTACTACAATTCGTATTGCTACCAAAGCCGCTCACCTGACTTCGTATGACATTGCTGTGTTGCTATCGCATTCATTGCTTCGCCCTTAGGGCGAAACTGTGACATTTTTTCATTGCCTGCTGCCTCCAGCACAGGTAGTCCGAATAGCAGCAGCGTTATTTTTCTGCATTGTTCTAAGCTGCTCTTTCGTGAACTTGATCACGGCTAAAATCACAAGCACGCAGAAGTGGGAAGGTAGTAGGGGTGAGAACAAGAAACCGCACGTCTTGTACACGGGAATATAGGTAGAATAGCGCCCCACGGTGCCTTCGCTTAAATCGTTCATCTTAAATTCTATGCCTCCGAGTTAGGTTCCTGCGTTTCCTTGTTTGTTCTCTTGCTCCCCTCGCTGTTGCTCCCCGTTAAGCTTTAGCTCCAGACCAACTATGATTTCCTTTTTCGAATACATGTAAAACGCAGAAAAAAAATTGACACAACCGTTGGAACTTAATTTGACACCTGCAATTTAAAAATAAAATATTTATTACTGACAATTTTCAAAAAAGTTGAAGCGCGAAGCTCACAGACCATAACCCTCCATTAAAATGTAAATATTGCAATTCTGTAAACTGCACCTATTGGAGCATCTAGAGCAGATAAAACTGATGTATGAATTCACATTCTGTAAGATGAAAATTTGGGCGAGTTGGTGAGGCTTCATGGTAGCTACAGACGCGGTAGACGTCTGTCGCGCTGTACTTACCATGAATTTACAGCTTATATAAAATTGTTACAATGTTTACAAGGGCTCTGCAAAAGTCCTACTCACAAATTAGAGGTGCATTGCAGAGCGTTGTATAATACATCAATTTTGTCCGCTTTAGATGTCTTATCAGGTGCTGTTTACGGGATCGTAATACCTTTTTTTTCACTATAGAGTAGTAAATTTCACGCCTTTTGTTTTACTTCTAATTTTCAACTATTTCTGTACAAGAACTGACGACCTATATAAAAAAAATGCTTCCTACAGTCACTAGACATCAACTTTTTTTTTTTAATTGAACAAACGTCATAAAGTTTGGTTGCCGACAAAAACGATTTATCCGTTGCCGCGCATTTAGATGGAAGCCCTTCCTTTTAGATCGTGTAAGCATATATGAGAAACTAATAACTGCCAATTAACACTGCAGCAACATGCGTGCATCCAATTTGTGAAACCTTGCTGTGCTGCGGTAGGCCACGAAACGGTTGAGAGAGTGAACTACTTGCGATGACTGATGACTTGCTAAGAAGTGGCTTCTTCACGCGCTCTAGCACCCACATGAGAGGGTGTGACACGTCGGGTGACTGAATAATAATATAGTTGAAGATAATATGTCCGGCATGAATGGTAAGCCCGTTTTTTCCCAAGGTGCTTCCGTTAAACGCTTCTCGTAGCCTCGGTGAGTCGTTTTAAAGGTTTCCGCTGGAGATAATTCACACCGCAACCTTCTAAAATGGATGACGAGCGAAATGGTGCTTTGTCATATCCGAGATTTACGCAAGATAACCATTTTTGTTCTCAACAGTATTACTTTTGACATATCGGGCTCTGCGCTGCTGTGAATCCTATAAACTGCTACGCTAGCACAAAAATTGTGGCGTGTTCTGCGACATCGTCGTCCTCCTAATGATGATGAGGAGCGCCAGTGAGGATGAGGAGGTACTCTGACGACACAATAACATCGATGACAACAATGGTCGGCGTCAGCGAAATGGGCGGATGGACAAAGTAAACGGTGTTTCGAACGAAAAAGTGTTGTCGCAGTAAAACTCGTTTATGAGAACAAGTGCACAGTTTTGAAAAGTATGCCACGGGCCCAGCAGCTTCGTCATGCTCATCGGTTTCCGATCAAGCCTCATAATTTTGAGCACCAGTCCACTTTCTTCCAAGTCCTTCTAAGATGTTTACGTCCTTGATTTCCCGTGCATAATAAGCACTGAGGGTTTTCTGGCCAATGAAAATAGAACCTGTTTTGTGTAGACAGTACTTAGTGAAAACTGGTGAATAAGTGTAGTCGATCACTCCATAACACATATCAATAACATTTGAGATAATTAAAACTGAATTCAATCAATGCTATAGATATAAGAGCCGATAGTATGCATAATTTGTCCCACCCTATATGTAAATAGACTACCATTGTTGCTGTGTTACGTGTGACTCCCATTTTGTTGTATGGAGGACGCAGAGCACTATGACCGCCATTTTATTCCCGCGTTCTATACCAACCTGTTCAGTACAGCGCCACTTTTTACCTGGAATTTTGTGATATGACATCGTTAAGCTTGTGGATATAATTACATCAGTAAACCACACAAACGAGTGTTCGAGTAAAAAATAAATTCGGCTTTTCATTTCTCAACAGCTGCTGGACGACGAACCCGAGACAAGATTTGTTCTGGATCATACGTGGGCCAATCACCGCTTCCATTGTGGTAAGGTCGCCTTCCTGTACGTCACGAAAATATTCCACTGAACATTCAGGATTTGTCACTTTCACATCGTGAATCATGTCACAAAAGCTACGAGTTATGCTGTATGCTAAATGTTCCAAGTTCGTTTGGTTATTATGAAAATGTCCGCTTTAGTTTACCCTCTTGTGAGCCTAAAAAGACATGCAAGGTATCAAGCGAGATATCAATACCCAAATTCTAAAAAGGAGCATAGGTCGGGTAAATGAATAGTGCAAATTCATACTCACCAAATGCATATTCAACTGAAGACACGCTCAAAATCAGACGTGCCAAGATCACACTCAGCTGGATTGACTAGAACTCACCAAGACCACACCAAGCTTGTCTCTCTCGGACTCAAATCTAAGAAATGTATCCAGTTGGGCTCACTCGTACTCAGACATACTCAGACGGGCCCATCAGCTAGCGGACTCACTCGTACTCAGACATACTCAGACGGGCCCATCAGCTAGCGTACTCACTCGGAGCTACTCACGTTTTGACAATCACTGACTCGCACTGTGGCGTTAAGCTAGTGAGTCCTGATAGGTCCCGGGAATCTGTCCAATTAGTCTGTTAGCATGTTTGAGTGGGTTTGATCCCTCATTTCGTAAATTCATGTGAGTCCGTGATGGCATTCAGTACGAGTCCCTTAACCGTTAACTGTGTATGTTTGCTCAGAGCAGTTTAAGCAATGCCGGGATCACTCCAGTACCATCACAGCCCCCGAAATTCGCCTTCGGCGTTCCGTGATCCGCGTGGTCAAGATGAAAGGCTCGGCGACGACCACGCAATTGCGGGTAGCGCTTGCGTAAAAGAAGGTTGTGAATACTGTCCCAGATTCTTCCGCCATACCTTGTAACGACTACCTAGACTGACTCTGTTAATTTTTTCCTCTTTCCTTCTTAACTACTTATCCGCTGTCAACCTCCCCAAGTGTAGTGAGAGTGAGTGAGTGAGTGAGTGAGTGAGTGAGTGAGTGAGTGAGTGAGTGAGTGCGTGCGTGCGTGCGTGCGTGCGTGCGTGTGGTGTGTGTGTGTGTGTGTGTGTGTGTGTGTGGTGTGTGTGTGTGTGTGTGTGTGTGTGTGTGTGTGTGTGTGTGTGTGTGTGTGTGTGTGTGTGTGTGTGTGTGTGTGTGTGTGTGTGTGTGTGTGTGTGTGTGTGTGTGTGTGTGTGTGTGTGTGTGTGTGTGTGTGTGTGTGTGTGTGTGTGTGCGCGTGTGTGTGTGTGTGTGTGTGTGTGTGTGTGTGTGTGTGTGTGTGTGTGTGTGTGTGTGTGTGTGTGTGTGTGTGTGTGTGTGTGTGTGTGTGTGTGTGTGTGTGTGTGTGTGTGTGTGTGTGTTCATGCTCACACAGGAGTCGTTACTGCGACTAACTACTTGACAGTGGCGAAAACGGTGATCAATCGAAGTGCCAGGAGAGCAACCACGGCTGTCCCTCGACTGACGCCTATCCAAAAGCGTGGCATAACGTAGCGAGATTTCGGAGCTCATTAATCAGCGAGTGCACGCAAGACATTCGATTGCGGCAGTCGTACAGCCCCTGTTTCTGAATAGATTCTGCCATAACTGCGACCTTGGGAGCCCTTCCAACGCGACGGTCACGACTATACTCGGGGACAACATATTGTAACACACAGTTGGTTAAAGTTAGTTTAATTGATTTACGTTGGGCGAACTTGTGCCCGACAAACAGATAAGCAAGAGTCTCGCTCCAACGTACACGGTCTTCTCACAAGCGTTCCACGCGTCTTCTTCTTCTTCGTGCCCAACCTGATGATCTCTTGCTCCGATCGCACGTGCCTTGCGCGCACGTGTTGGCCGCTTCGCTGCTGCTATCTTTCGTACGTAGCAACACATGGACGGGCGCGGGAGACGGCTGGCGCGCGAGATTTGAAGGCACCTTGTGTCATTGTCCCCCTTCCAAGAATGCATCGTCCCGATGCTTATAAAGAAGGCGGTGGTTTCTAGGCTGTCATTCGGAAAGCTTGTTGGCCAATTGTCTGTTATTGTCTGTCGTAGTAGGGTTTCATTCGGACGACATTAACGACTTCGGTGTGATGCCGCCGTCGTGAAGAGGTTACTTGACCTTCTGGAAGAACTTCGTAGTTCAAGTGGCTAAGTCGGCGAATTATTCTGTACGGGCCAAAATAACGACGAAGAAGCTTTTCAGATAGGCCGCGCATCCTTACAGGAGTCCACACCCATACCCTGTCTCCAGTTGCGTACTGGACGTCTCTTCGTCGCAAGTTATACCGATTCGCATCGGTTTGCTGTTGCTGCTGAATGCGGTGTCGCGCCAGCTGCCGTGCCTCTTCAGCTCTTTCTGTGAAGTCGCTGATATCATGGTCATTTTCCGAGCTCTCATCTACAGGTAGCATTGCATCTAAGGGTGTGGTGACGGTCCGGCCAAAAACGAGTTGGAAAGGTGTCATTCGAGTCGTCTCTTGCACTGCGGTATTATACGCGAACGTTGCGTATGGTAGGATCTTGTCCCATGTTCGGTGCTCCATGTCCACGTATATTGATAACATATCGGTCAGCGTTCTGTTGAGTCGTTCAGTCAGTCCATTTGTTTGCGGATGATATGCGGTGGTTTTTCTGTGACTGGTGTGCGTCAGTTTCATAATGGACTGTGTCAAATGCGCAGTAAATATGGTTCCTCGGTCCGTGATCAGAACTTTAGGAGCGCCATGCCGTAGTACAATGTGCGTGACAAAAAATTCCGCTACTTCAATGGCTGTACCCTTAACAAGAGACCCTGTCTCGGCATATCGAGTTAGGTAGTCAGTTGCAACCACGATCCACCGCTTTCCTGACGACGATGTGGGAAAGGGGCCAAGTAAATCCATTCCCACTTTTGCAAATGGAGTTTCCGGAGGCTGTATGGGTTGTAGGAGACCTGCTGGCTTTAATGGTGGCATTTTACGTCTTTGGCAATCCCGGCAGGTTCTCACATAGTGTTGCACAGAATTCAACAACTTTGGCCAGTAATACTTCGCACGGATGCGTGCGAAGGTTCTGCTCACTCCTAAGTGTCCTGCTGATGGGTCATCGTGGCACGCTTCCAATATCTCTGGGCGTAACTTTGAAGGTACGACGAGCAGAAATGTCTCAGCACTATGTTCAAAATTTCTTTTGTGCAGGACGTTATTTCTCAGTACGAACGACGACAAGCTGCGGATAAAAGCTCGTGGAACGTCGACAGTGTGTCCTTCTAGGTGATCAATGAGCAGACGTAACTCCGCGTCAGAGTGCTGATGCTGCGCCATTTGCGATGATGTCACAGCTCCTAGGAACGGGCAATCCTGTTCATCTTCAGCAGGTGTAGATTTCGTGGATTCAATCGGTGCACGCGACAAGCAATCAGCATCACTGTGCTTGTGACCGGACTTGTATACGACGGTTATATCGTTTTCCTGCAGTCGCAGGCTCCATCTTGCAAGCCGTCCACATGGGTCTTTAAGATTGGCCAGCCAGCACAACGAATGATGGTCGCTGATAGCTCGAAATGGTCTGCCATATAAGTATGGTCTGAACTTGTTAATGGCCCATATCACCGCGAGGCATTCTTTTTCTGTCGCAGAGTAGTTCACCTCAGCCTTTGAAAGAGTACGACTAGCATACGCAATCACTCGTTCCTCTCCATTCTGCCACTGAATGAGGACGGCCCCGAGGCCTAAATAGCTTGCGTCTGTGTGGGTATCAGTCTCGGCTTCCTGGTCAAAATGCGCAAGAATTGGATGATTCTGAAGACACGTTCGTAGTTCATTGAAGGCATCCTCCTGTTCACTTGACCAGACGAAAGGCATGTCGTCTTTTGTTAGCCGCGTTAGCGGTTCGGCAATCCTTGCAAAATTTTTCACGAAGCGTCTGTAGTAGGCGCAGAGTCCTAAGAATCGCCTAACGGCCTTTTTGTCGGTTGGTTTCGGAAATTTTTCAACAGCCGCAGTCTTCTCAGGGTCTGGGCGAATGCCTTCTGAACTGACGACATGGCCAAGGAAAAGGAGCTCGTGAAAGCCGAAATGACATTTCTGCGGTTTTATCGTCAAACCTGCTGATCTAATAGCTTTCATCACAGCCCGCAGTCGTTCTACATGCTGCTCGAAGGTAGCGGAAAAAACCACGACATCATCAAGATAAACGAGACAGGTTTGCCATTTCAGACCGGTGAGCACAGTGTCCATCATCCGCTGAAATGTTGCGGGTGCCGAACAAAGACCAAACGGAAGTACTTTGAACTCGTATAGTCCGTCTGGCGTCACAAATGCGGTCTTTTCGCGATCTCGTTCGTCCACTTCTATCTGCCAGTACCCATTTTTGAGGTCCAGGCAGGAAAAGAATTTTGCATCTCGTAGTCTATCTAGAGTGTCATCAATTCTTGGAAGTGGGTAAACATCCCGCTTTGTGACGGCGTTCAGCTTCCGGTAATCGATGCAGAAGCGCAAGGTCTGGTCCTTTTTTTTTTTACAAGTACCACAGGCGACGCCCACGGACTTGCCGACGGCTGAATTACGTCGTCTTTAAGCATTTCCTTAACTTGACTTCCGATGGCTTCTCTCTCTTTTGGCGACACTCGGTAGGGATGCTGGCAAATAGGCCTCACTGATTCATCGACAATTATCCGATGTTTGGCGATAGATGAACGTCGGACCTTGGATGAAGTTGAAAAGCATTCGGCGAATTCTCTTATGAGGTTCTCTATTTGCTCCTTCTGTCCGGGCAGTAGACCTGGTTCAATGTCGATTGATGCAAGGACAGAATCCACATCTTGGGAATTCGATAGTGCAATCTCGGGAATGCTTAGGTCCGTAACTTCGACGAAGTTATTAAGGCTTGCAATAACGGTTCCCTTCGCGACATGTTGCACCTCATTTCCAAAATTAGTGAGGAAAACATTGGTATATCCGCCACGTAGCTGAACAAGGCCTCTTGCCATGCAGATCCCTTTTTCGAGCAAGAGCCTGGTGTTGCTGTCTGCAATCCCTTCGTAGTCACTGAACTCGTTGCTCCTTACTGCAACAGCTACGCTGGATCTCGGAGGAATCATCACGTCGTCGTCAGCAATGCAGAGGGCATCGAATTTTTCTTCAGTGTCAAATGTTGCGAGAGCGTGCCTCGTTGAAAAGGAAACACGTGATTCCCGCAAGTCGATTACGGCACCGTTAGCCTGCAAGAAGTCCATGCCATTAATCAAGTCTCTTGAGCACTCGGGAAGCACAATAAAGCTAGCGACGTAAGTGAAACCTCGTATTCCTATTCTAGCCGTGCACTTGCCCGTCGGGTCGATGAGGTGTCCTCCCGCAGTGCGTACTTGTGGCCCTTTCCAAGGAGTCAGCACTTTCTTCAGTTTCCTGGTAAGCTCACTACTTATTACCGAGTAATCTGCACCTCTGTCCACTAACGCATTCACTTCGTAACCGTCAACAAACACACGTAAATCGGAAGCGACGTCGCTATTACGGCACTGGTTTCTGAGTCCCTTGTCGTCGTTCGGAGTCGTCGATGGAGGTTCTTCTGTTTTCGCACCGGCAGCGGCCTTACCTCCCCAGGTCGCTGAGTCTAGTTTTCCCGACGCGGGCTTTGCGAATGGCGTCTTGGGGAGCTTGATGACGGACGGGGGCTCGGTGAACGATACCTCAACGGTGCTGTTGATCGAGGTTGGTGTTGCTGAGAGCTGTATGGGAAGGTTTGACGAGTCGACAGGTATTCTTCGATTTCGAATGGACGCTCACCATTTCGAGGGCAAGGTGCGTTTACCGGAAAACCACGGAGTCCTGCCTGGCGATAGGGGCACATTCGGTAGAGGTGGCCAGCTTCACCACAGTGGTAGGTAGCAAAGAGGTATTCGCTCGGGAGTGCGCCATACATCGGCCTTCCTAAATCTTCTCTCGGGTGGCGACAGCGTATTTCGAGGCATCGCGTTGTTAATAGATGCAGTGGCTGCGACATGAGCACGTCCGGGAGTTTGCCGCAGTACATCGGCATATGAGAGGCTCGGCTGGCGCAGTAATGGCGCTTGGGGGTGTGCACTGACATGTGGTTCCCGGATCACCTGTCTGACCTCTTCTCGAACCACGTCTGCCAGTGAAGAGGGCGTTGGAGCGTTCTGGTCAAGTCGTAGCCTCTGAAGCTCTTCTCGCACTACAGATCGTACGAGCTCCCGTATGACTTCCACGCTGCTTCCGAAGACTGCTGGAACTGCGTCTACAGAGGTGACGTTCATTTCCCGGTTGTAGATTCTTGATCGCTGAAGCAACGTTCTTTCCATTGTTGTCGCCTCCGAACGAAACTCAGTGACCGTGCGCGGTGGGCTACGAACCAACCCTGCGAATATTTCCTGTTTTACGCCCCGCATTAGATGGCGAAGCTTCTTGTCCTCGCTCATGTTGGGATCAGCTCGGCGGAATAGGTGGGACATGTCTTCTACATACATGGCGACGCTTTCATTGTTTCGCTGGTTTCTTGCTTGTAGGGCAGCTTCGGCCCTCTCCCTGCGGTCCGTACTCGGGTAAGTGGCAAGCAACTCCCGTCGGAAAGCATCCCAAGACACAAATGTCGCTTCGTGGTTTTCGAACCACGTTCTTGCGCTGTCCTCTAACGCGAAGTAAGCGTTTCGCAGCTTGCGCTGTTCGTTCCATTCGTTGAACTCCGCGACGCGATCAAAGCGTTCCAGCCAGTCCTCAGCGTCTTCAAATGTGTCGCCATGGAAACGCTCAGGCGTCATCGGCGGATTCACTACGATGTGAGTTCGCGCGGCCTGAGTTGTCATCTCGGTAGCGTTTCTGTTAACAGATGTTGACGCTCCGAGAGAATCCGGCAAAGGGAAAAACTCGGGGGGCTCACCACGTAGGCGACGACTGCTGCGTTGGTGAACAGGAGTCAGTTCGTTGGGTCCGAGTCGCCGTGCGTCCGGGCTGCTTTCTCTAAGTCGAGAAGGGCTTGAAATCATACCCCGCACCTCCACCAGAATTGTAACACACAGTTGGTTAAAGTTAGTTTAATTGATTTACGTTGGGCGAACTTTGCCCGACAAACAGTTAAGCAAGAGTCTCGCTCCAACGTACACGGTCTTCTCACAAGCGTTCCACGCGTCTTCTTCTTCTTCGTGCCCAACCTGATGATCTCTTGCTCCGATCGCACGTGCCTTGTGCGCACGTGTTGGCCGCTTCGCTGCTGCTATCTTTCGTACGTAGCAACACATGGACGGGCGCGGGAGACGGCTGGCGCGCGAGATTTGAAGGCACCTTGTGTCAATATCGTCCCAGTAAAGCGAAGCCTAGAGGGGGCGGAGCTTCTGCACAATCGTGTTACTCCGCCAAGTAGTTCGTAAGCTACCATCTGCTTTCGGTGCCAATTTCGGTTTCCTTTACACGCTGTGTACGCCCATCGCCCGTCTTCACAACTTCCGATATAGCCCTAGTTGTTTAATGAAATTTGACGAAATATTGATTGTACCGTTGAAAATGCTATATCTAGACCTAATATGTTTGTGAGAACTACGTTCTCACCGAAGATTTTTTTTTATCAGATATGTCTACAAACGCCCCCCTCAGCGCGGTTCTATGTGAACCTGCACCCTGTTTACTGTACAGAACAGGTGCTCAGAAAGTGTTGTGGGATCCGAGAAATCAAAAATAAATAAATGTAAGGAATCCTTCTTCAAAGAGCACAATATTTATAGTATATTATGTACGGCTTCTCATAGCATTGTTAACATAATAATAAATCAAGTAGAATTTACTTGAGCTAGGGAAATGTGAAAATTTTTCATGAATTTAGGGAACTCTTTCTTGGCGCGTAAGGAGAGACTGCGCTTCGGTCCCATAACTTTCCCTGCACTGCCAAGAAAAGTTGTCCCCGAGTATAACAAAAAACCGGCAGATCCCACGCCCTGTGGGAATCGATGTTATGCGAAGCAGTGTGCGGGGAGCCTACCATATTAAAGAAACGACCATGAGAGAACCAAGACGTAGGCGGCTCTTTCATGACCTACATGACACGCATGTCATGACATTCATTTCATGAGTCCTCAGGAGTCCCTGTAGCTACACCTAAGGGACCTTAGGGCGAATGCCTTAGTTATGCTCATGACTATGACTTCTACCAGCATCCTTTAGTGCTTCCTTCACGTATTACCGACTTCCGAACTCATTCCAGAGGTTTTTGAGTGTTAATCTTTTTTTCGCTGAGTCATTGTCATTTTTGCTGAGTCATGATCATGACTATGAGTTCGACCAGTATACTGTAGTGTTTCCTTCACTTAGTACCGACGTGAGAACCCATTTCAGTGGCTTTTGAGTGTTAATCTTTTTTTCGCTGAGTCATTGTCATTTTTGCTGAGTCATGCTCACGACTATGACATCTACCATCATGCTTTAGCGTTTCCTTCACTTAGTACCCCCGTCAGAACCCATTTCAGTGGCTTTTCAGTGTTAATCTTTTTTCACTGAGTCATTGTCATTTTAGCTGAGTCATGCTTCGCGTCTCTCGTGGCGAAGGCCGCGGGGCTGGCGGCGGGCTCCCCACTGGTGGTCGCGGGCGCCTTCAACGCCGCACACCGCGAGTGGGGCTACCCGTCGTCGACCGCGAAGGAGAGCGACTTCTGGCAAGCGGCCGCCGATCACGCACTCGTACTCTTGACGGACCCGACCGTCCCCACCAGAACGGGCACTTCGATCACCAGGGACCTCACCTTCGTCAAGGGGGTGGGACCGGCCTCGTGGAGTAACCTGCACGAGAACTTGGGTAGCGATCAGTTCAGACGAGGAGACGTACCGAAAGTGGCAGCGCAACATACCTCGGGTGGACAAGCCACTCGAACGAAATGCCGCTTTTTGCGAACTGCATTTCGATCCGCAGTTTGTGTCGCGTCACTTTGAACACATCATCAGTGGTGAGCTGGTGCGCCTGGAAAGGAGCAGGCCATTGCTACAGCCGGATGCGATACTGACGATCTTTCCAAACGTCCCCAAGTACATCTCCAAGCCAGTGCCTAAGAAAAGTAATCCGAAAGAAATGTTGGACCCACAGTTTGCACCTCCACAAAAAAGAAATAGCAAATCGACGTGGCCTCACCCGACACATCGGATGAAGCACCCACGCTTGCCGCCAACTCTGGATTACCAAAATGTGATCGTGCCTTCCAATCAGTGAAGCACGTTTTTTTCTGAAACTTCCCTTTTTGTCGCATATAGCGTCTGCATACTGGGGCCAATGAGCTTGCTTCACGCCCAAAAGCTTGTGCTGTTTTGTTGCGGGGACAGCATGATCGAACACTAAGTGTTTGTACGTGGTGTCGAGCTCTCACTTGATGAGCACTGCGATCATCCATCCCTCCTAGAGGCTGTTGACAGCATGCAGCTCTGTTCTGACGCTGCGCGGTCGGTGGAGTTCCCTCTTGCGCGCAGCTCCAACATGACAAGCTGGTATGAAAGCCTCTACCCCACGAAGTGCAAGGGGCTTGTAAGTGGCCCTGAGAAGTGCTGCATCGCCTCCAAGTACCTCAGAAGGCTATTGCTCACCAGAGGTGTCGACCTAGGCAGCTAAAGCGTAAGGAAAATTACGCCAGGAAACTATAGGCAAGGACCCAAGCTACGGTGCGCCGCCTAAGAGCCAAAGCGAAAAGCTTGGACGAGGCTCTCGCGCAGCAAAAACAGGCAAATCACGCGATTGAAGAAACACTGCGAGAAGCTCCCACCCAAACAGAAGGCTCATGCAGTGCTTTGAAGCTGCAAAAATGATCAATAATTGCACCATATTTTGCTTATAACATACCAGGAAATCTTGCAACGTGAAAATATTGAGCGAGCCAAGGCAACTGCATCGGTGCATGCCATTAAGGGCAGTTACATGTGAAATCCAATTGCATCTTTCTTTAACGAACAACTCGGACTCAATTCATCTTTGCAAGCAAGAACAGTTGTTTTCGTTCAAGCGTGCGTTTATAGACAGTAATTTGACGCGTAAAATAAGACCGCAGTGAAGCAAAACTCGAGGCGTGTCCGCGCGGCCTCCGAGGTAAACATGCCAAGACGGCCTAGATCTCGCAAGGAAATCACGTGTTGTACGCGAAATTATAGGGCGCATATGTCGCTATAATGTTGCTGCGATCTTCGCGAACACGAGTGGCTGAGCAAGATGTGCCATTTGAGGTAAAGAAATGGAAATTCGCATCGCGAATCGGTGCGCTTATCCGGCTAGTCGATCGTCGGGCCTGGTCGGGCGACGTGAATACAAGCGTCAGCGCCGCCTTGCGGCTGTCCTGGCTACCTCCTTCGAGGTGTCGAGCAGGCCCCCGCCCCCCCCCCCCCCCCCGAATTTAGGGTCACGGATTGGGACCTCTTTCGAAAAATCAGGGAGGGAAAGATGGCGGAACCGACAGACTTTAAAGAATGGTTGTTACAATTGAAAAGGGACGTCGAGTCCGCCACCAAGACGGTCCGCATGGACCTCAAGGTGGGCAGGATGGACAGCCGTCTCGCTCACCTCCTCGAGGTGAAGGCTGCTCTCCTGGTCAGGTGGAAGGGGCAACGGCTCAATCGTAGACTCCGTAAGAGGATAGCAGAACTAAATCGCACCATTGAGGAACGCTGTCGCACGCTCGCTATGCAACAGTGGGACGAACTTTGCAATGCGGTCGATGGGCAAATGTGGACGGGAGGCAAGTTGAACCTCCTGAAGCAGCACCTAGACGAATCAGCCTCCCAGTCCAACCAGAGACTAGCTATGGACAGGATTTTGCACGAAGCCAAACGGGAAGGCTCCACCGTGCAGGACATTATCCAGTCGTTGGCCGATAGATACCTACCCACAGGCCCCTCGGGCGACGCGGACTATCCCCGCTACCGGGGTCTCCAGCGGGAGGACCCGGACACTAATATCTCTATAAACGAGGTCATGGAAGCGCTTTTTAACCTGAACGGCCGATCGGTCCTCGGGCCGGACGGAATTTCGAACAGGCTGCTTCGCCATCTGGACGAAAAGGCCATCTCCACGTTAACGGACGAGATAAATCGGGTGTGGGGTTCAGGTGACGTTCCGGACGATTGGAAGCTCGCGTCGGTAGTTTTCATTCCAAAACCAGGTCGGACTCCCGGACTAAACAGCCTGCGACCAATCTCGCTCACTTCATGCGTAGGAAAGGTCGCGGAACACGTCATTCACAACCGGATATCTAGGTACATTGTGGAACGCGAACTCTTCCCCTGCAACATGGTGGGCTTTCGTCCATCCCTGTCATCTCAGGACGTCATGAAACTCATTAAAGACCAGATCATCGATAGGGACACTAGAGACGTCGGGGGTATCCTAGCGCTGGATCTTGAAAAGACCTTCGGTAAAATTTCCCATAGGCACATCCTCGATTCCGTTTCGGACATGGACCTTGGATCCAAGTTTCACGGTTTCATCAGTTTGTTCCTCCGGGGCAGGCGCGCCACTCTCAAGGTGGGCAAGGTAAAGTCTGATCCCTACGAGCTGGGGGCAAGGGGCACCCCTCGGGGGTTGGTCATCTCGCCACTTCTCTTGAATGTCACCATGCGCGGTCTCTCCACCCGTCTGTCCGAGGTGGACGGCTTTAATCACGCTCTTTACGCCGACGACATCACGGTGTGGTGCGATGACGGCAGTGAAGGCAGAGTCGAGGAATCCCTACAGGCAGCCCTGAGCTGCACGGAGGATTTCTTGGCGGGCACGGGGCTCCGGCTCTCCCCGTCCAAGTCCGAACTCCTTTTGTATCGACCGACCAGGAGTCGGTCGATACAAAAGGAGTTGCACCTGGTGCCTCTCCAAAAGTTGCACCTTTTGGACCTTTTGGTGCCTCTCGAAAAGATCGACATCTCCATTCACACGGCCATCGGGCAGGTCATTCCCAAGGTGGAGGTCATCCGCGTACTCGATATGCTCATCGAGGCAAATGGTTGTAACGGACAGACGATCGCTCGTATCGCCACCAAAACGGCCAACATGGTCAGGCTCATCACTAGGGTCTCCAACAGTCGCGGAGGGCTGGGGGAGGACAACCTCCTCAGGTTGTACCACGCCTTCCTAATGAGCCACATCACGTACGTGGCCGCCGCGCATCGCTGGCACGGATACGAGAGGGCAAAGCTCGAAGCGCTGATGCGCAAGAGCATCAAAAAATGTCGCAGTTTCGCCCGAAAGGCGAAGCATCGATTGCGATTAACTTGTAGAGAGCTATTCGGAGTAGGGATAGTAGTTTTATCGGCTGCATAAACTTACACACATTGGCTTACTAACTGAATTAACAATCGTGGTGTCAGCGCGCACAAGCAAGCATGAATAGATCACATTGAATGACCGCAGCCAACGACTGTCAAAACGCTGGCAGCAAGCGCAGGTTCGCGCGGTCTATCGCTTCAACGGAAACTGAGCGGCGAATGCACAGCGCATACAAAGGTCAGAGCCGTGTGGAGATAAGAGACGGTGCGGGCGACCGGCACCGCCGGGCAAAGGAGAAGTTGTTGGCAGAGGAGAAGCTACACGGATTCCCGGGTGGCGGTCAGGGCCTTCGCCACGGGTTAACAGGGCACATCGACACACCGTCAACTAATTTTGGAGCGCTCAGTAGCAATTATTAAAGGCCACAAGCGACAGCCGCCAGAGTTCCTGCTTTGCGGCAGGAGCGTGAATAATGAGACTTGCTCGTTATCACTTGGTTGTGTTTACCCGTTTTCTGCCCACATGGGTTCCGCCTGAACAAACACAAGTACGAACCATGCGCACAGAAAAGAACCCCAGCAATCCGGAGGCCCACACGTCGTTCGAAAGCCAACGCGCCGCACCACTGCGCTTACGAACGCGCATCCGAAGTGCGAGCTGGCCGCTCGGTTACGCCAACGCGCGCGGGGGCCTCCGGCGGAACTCACCCACCGCGCCGGGGTCGGCAAAGTAAGTATATTCGCCGCTTAGTGTCATAATGAGTACTTCTCTTTTCTGCTCGTAGGCGCGGACCGCCCCGAGCAAGCGGGGCACGGAGGAGTGTTAGATATATAAGGCCGTCTGTGTACTCTCTGCATGGGTTGTGGCGCAATGGGTTAAACTCGCTCCGTCGCGGACAGAGGTCGTTTAAAATTTTGCGTTTGTGGAACTTTTTCTTCTGGTTTCTTTCTTTGTATTTCATGTTCGTGTGAAGCACTATCAGCTCGGCATAAAACACTTTCGGAGGGTCTATCCTCCACCCCACTTACTAACTGAATTAACCGTGGTGTCAGCGCGCACAAGCAAGCATGAATAGATCTTGAATGACCAGCCAACGCTGTCAAAACGCTCAGCAAGCGCAGGTTCGCGCGGTTCCTTCACGGAAACTGAGCGGCGAATGCACAGCGCATCGCAGAGCCGTGTGGAGATAAGAGACTGCGGGCGAGACCGGGGCAAAGGAGAAGTTGTTGGCAGAGGAGAAGCTACACGGATTCCCGGGTGGCCAGCCTTCGCCAGCCTCGAGGGAAGCGGCCTAAGCAGGTACCTCAGGTGTCCCCCGTCGTTCCCAACACCAACGCGGACTCACCCACCGCGCCGGGGAAACGCCGCTCGAGGGCGCGGACGCGGGGCTCCACATGGACTCGCTCCACACGTTTAACGAGATTTCAAAGCACTATCAGCTCGGCAGGAGGGTCTATCCTCCACCCCACGCCAAGCTCTCCAGGCCTCATTCTTCCACCCTTCGCATGCTGCAGACCGGGTCCTATGCCAGCCTAGCCAGGGTAAGCAGGTACGCGGACTCGTTCGAGCCGGTTGTCCGGATTGCGGCGATCCCTTCTGCACTTTCGAGCATATGCTCTGTCGGTGTCCCTCGTTACGGGACCACGATAATCTCACCATGGAAGAAGAGTGGGTGGAGGCGCTCAAGAGCTCCGACCTTGCCGCTCAGCTACGGGCTGTCCAGAGGGCCCGCGACGCGGCTGTCAGCCACGGCCTGCCCGTCCCGACGTGGGAGCGGGCCGCGGTGGCACCTCCCCCGTAAGGCTTTCTCGGAGTCGCTCCTCAGGACCTAAAATAAAGTTCATTGCCTGCCTGCCTGCCTGCCTGCCTGCCTGCCTGCCTGCCTGCCTGCCTGCCTGCCTGCCTGCCTGCCTGCATGCTCAAGACTATGACTTCTACCAGGATCGTTTATTGTTCCCTTCACTTAGTACCCACGTCAGAACCCATTTCAGTGGTTTTTCAGTGTTAATGTTTTTTTCGCTGAGCATGGTCATTTTTGCTGTGTCATGCTCATGACTATGGTTTCTACCATTCAATCAATCAATCATTTTATTTCAGCATCAATGAAAATCAATGACACTTGGTGGGTACAGACAAAAAGCCATTAATCAGGCTTGACAGGGTAGGTACCCCCGGGCTTGGCAAACAAGGCACATGATTATACAATACAGAAGTACAAAGGAACCAATCTGTATATTATAAGGAAGATAGGCTTTTCACTGAATGGTCATAAATGCGCTAGTAAGGTCGGAAATGCTAGAGGAACTGATAATGCCATCTTTATACAAATACAAACAAGACACGCGAGCATGTTACATGTGAAGGTCTGAATTATTAAGTAGCACAGGTAACTGGTATTTTAACATTTGTGTGCCTAATTTGTTCGTATTCTAGGCACCCTCCAGACTTCGCGTACCCTCACGGTGCGCACATGCTCAGCCTGTCTTAACCCAGACAATTCTGTAAAAAACGTGTCGTTGTTTTTCGTAGCCAATGTATAGCGTTTCTGTAACATTGAACGGTAAACCTCATTCACTGGTAATAGATTGAGAGCCTTGAAAATTGGTTCCATGTGTGCGTCGTATGCAGCATTAACGATATTTCGAAGTGCTTTCTTTTGAAGTTTGTGTAGTTTTTCAGTGTTAGTTTTGGTGGTCGTGCCCCAAACTAAGTAACAGTACGATAGGTTGGACAAACATAGCGATTTGTAAATTAACAACTTTATGTTCTGAGGCAGGATGTAGCGAAATTTGCATAAGATGCCTACAGTTTTTGAAAGTTTATTTAAGGTTGCATTTAATTGATCTGTCCACGTCATATGTTCTTCAAAAATGACGCCAAGGCTTCTAGCTACGCGTGAAAGCTCTATAGTTGATGACCCTAATTTTAAGTTGTCGGTGATATTCAGCCTTTTGTTCTGAGGGCGAAATAATACTGCATTTGTCTTTGCCGCATTTAAGTTCAATGAATTGGCAATACTCCATGTGTGGATTTTTCTTAGTATTGCGTTGCCTTTTTCTACGAGTTTTGAAGGGTCATGGCCTGTAATAAAAATATTTGTGTCGTCCGCGTAAATGATAAACTTAGTGTTAGCACAAGTATTTACGATGTCATTTATGTACAAATTGAAGAGTAAGGGGCCCAAAATACTGCCTTGAGGCACACCAGCAGTAACTGGCTTGAATTCGGATACAAAGTCGTTAACAGTGACTTGCTGCCGACGGTGATAAAAGTAAGAAGTGATAAGTTTTAGGAAAGTACCCCTAAACCCATAATGTTGCAATTTCTCAAACAAGGAATGGTGATTAATTGAGTCAAATGCTTTTGAGTAGTCAATGAAAAGGCCTAGTGTACATAGATGATCTTCAAATGACTGCAAGATAAATTCCTTTTGCCTCAGAAGAGCCGTTTCAGTTGAACAACCCTTCCGGAAGCCATACTGGCATGGCGTAATAATGTTATGCTTCGTAGTAAAACTGGACATGCGTTTATATACCAATTTTTCAATGCATTTCGAGAAAACGGGAATTATTGAAATAGGCCTATAGTTAGATAAATTATTGATATCACCACCCTTGTATATTACGGTTACTTTTGACATCTGAAGTTGTTTAGGGAAAATACCAACAACAAACATTAGGTTAATCACATGCTCTAGAATTGGCGCGATAGTATCAACAACATATTTTACAGGTTGTATCTGTAAGTCATCAACGTCGGTACACATACTGTTTCTCAGTGACATGACAGAACTTACAATTTCATGCAGGGTAGTGGGAAACAAGAATGCACTTTCCTGTATTGCTGTTCTTAAGTACTGGATGCATTTGGGATCGTGCTTACTTTTTACTAATGATGTGAAATAGTCGTTGAAAGAGTTCGCTAATCGTGTATCTGTTAATGTGTCGCCTTTAATGTTAATTGATAACGTGGATTTTTCTTGGGGGTCACCGTGGAGCACGTTGTTCAAACGCTTCCACACAAGGTGTGGCCTTTTAAGTACCTCGGGAGAAAAACGATTACTGAGGTAGGTCTGTTTTGCTCCACGGAGCTGTTTATTGAGTTTATTCCGGAAACGCTTAAAGGCAAGCAAGTCTGTTAGAGCTCTTGTTTTCATAAAAGTTTGGTACAGTTTGTCTTTTTCTTTCATACTCTTTAGGTGTTCCCACGTGACCCATGGTTTACGGGCTTTCCGAGCTCGCTTTCGTAATTTACGTGGAAAACATTGGTCATATACTACCTTGAAAACTTTTATGAACTCAATATAGGCTTTCTCTGGTTCAACAGTTTCTAATACTTTGCTCCAGTCAGTGAGACGCAAATGAGAGCGAAAACGTTCCAGAGTGTAAGAATTTATCTGCCTGTAAGTTTTGGTAGACGGGTGCTGTAACGTGTTGGAGGGCTTCATATATTCCGATAGAAGATAAATCGGTAAGTGATCGCTCACGTGAGAACTGATAACACCAGCACTGAGATGCTCGGAGGGAATATTGGTAATCAAGATGTCTAGTAGTGTCGAAGAAGTTGGTTGTACTCGTGTCGGTAGACTTATTGCGTTAATAAAATTGTTCGCATCTAAGATTCTACAAAATTCTTGATTATTTGATGATTGTTGCAAGCAGTCAATGTTTATGTCACCTCCCAGAATGACAGTGACACCATCATCATTGAAATAGCTAAGGTACCTCTCTAAAAATGTAAAGAAATTCGAAACACTCGCGTGGGGCGGACGATACATCACGGTGTACACTTTAACGTCATTTCTGACGGTGAGCAGTTCATAATCTGAAGTGATTTTGGAAAATTCTTCCACAATAACACAACTCGAACTACTTTTTACTAACAGCATGACACCGCTTCCTTTTCTTAAGGTACGGTTTAGAAAGAAAGAAATATATCCTGGAATTTTCAGCACTTCTGCAGCATCACGGTACCATGTCTCAGTAAACATCAGAATATCAACTTGAAAATCCATGCGCAATAATAAGCATTGTATTTCTTGCTCTTTATTTCTAGCGGACTGGGTGTTAATATGCAGTACAGAGGATGAATATTTGTTACGTGATAACCTGTGAATTTCTGAAACTGACAACAGGCGGTTTTCCATGTTAACTTATTGAAATGATTTGCACGTGCTTGCTTACTCTATCTTATCTGGGTCACTGAGCTTCGTGACGCGAAGCACACGTGACGACTCATTTTTCCTTGCAAAGATTTTGCCTTCTTTCGTCCAGCAGAAACGCCAGTTCTTCTCATTTTTCTTGGCTACTGTTTTTCCAAGTAGCACTTTCAATGTGGGGCAAAGATGCTCATTTATATAGATAGGCTGGCGATCCTGGTGTCCGATGTCGGCAGTGGTTACGCGTTTTTTTCGTGCATTTTCAAGCAGGGCATTCCGTTTTGAGCGGTTATGGAACTGGACAACAATGTTATGTCTTGAGGCGTCCCGTGTTGGTACACGGTGGCAAACTTCAATGTCACTTTCTGATACCGGTTCGTCAACTGCATTGCCAATAGCTGCAAGCACGCTCTCGAGTTTTTCGTTCTGTGTCGTAGGAACACCCTTAATCTCGATGTTCTTATTTCTAGAGTATTGTTCTAGTTGGGTGATTCTAAGTTCGTTCTCAGTCACTTTGTCTCTTAGCAGCGCACATTCACTCGTGAGGGAGCTGTTGGCTGCCTTCAGTTCGGCGTTTTCAGTTTCAACTTTTTTTCAGTTGGTTTGCCATGTCTTCAAAAACTTTATTCATGAAATCAAGAGATGCCTTGATCTCGCGATGCTCTTTACGCAGTTCCCTCTCGAGCGACTGGCGCATTTCAGTCAAGTCATGTCTTAGCTCCTTCACAAGTTTGCCCACTTCAGTATGGGAGGACATGGCAAAGGACAGCACAGTACACTTTTGATGGCAGCAGCAGCAACAGTGAAAAATTAATACACTAATAAATCGCGGTTACAAGAGAATTTCAGACCTGCGATCAGTAGAAGGATGATTTTAAGCGACGTTGCAAGCCTGCTGCCGCTGCTGCCAAATGGACGGTGCCAGCCGATGGTCCTGTAGAAATACTGATGGTCCCTGGCGGCACAGTCGCCTTCTGGAGTGACGTCACTGACTATTATTGCGATAGCAATTATATGGACACTCAAAAGCAGATTTCTGCCGTCGCCGTCGCCGTCGCCGTGAGGTTCCGTATGACGTCATTTCGAGATGAAATCGTCGCCGCGCGCCGAACGCTGTATGTGCGAGTGAAAGGGCGCGAGGGGCGCGTCTTTCACGTGGAGTGAACGCACGGCGAAGAACAAACGCGCGTTCTGCTCCGTGCTCGCTTAAGGGCTGCAGAAGTAGGCGTCTCTTTTCTCCTTTACAATCACCATATATGTAGAGCAAACGCGCCTTCTTCAGACGCGCGAGAGGCCGTGGGGGAGGGGGAGGGAAGGGAGGCGACGTTTAGCTGCGGCACCAAGTGCCTATTTATATCAGAGGCTCCAGCAACAGTCACCAACGCCGCACGCATTTTGAGCTAACGCGGGCAAAACGCCGATGGCGTCGACAACAGTTCTGCGTGTTGTTGCTACCAAATCCGCTCACCTTACTTCGTATGACATTGCTGTGTTGCTATCGCATTCATTGCTTCGCCTTTAGGGCGAAACTGTGACATTTTTAAGACCGTCGCCGTCCCCCAGGAAAAAACGAGTGATGTTGCCACCAACTTCTTCACGTACGTATCGGCACTGGTGGTATCTGCGATCAGTAGAAGGATGATTGTGAGCGACGTTGCAAGCCTGCTGCCGTGCAGCCAAATGGACGGTGCCAGCCGATGGTCCTGTAGAAATACTGATGGTCCCTGGCGGCACAGTCGCCTTCAGGAGTGACGTCACTGACTATTAAGACCGTCGCCGTCCCCCAGGAAAAAACGAGTGATGTTGCCACCAACTTCTTCACGTACGTATCGGCACTGGTGGTATCTGCGATCAGTAGAAAGATGATTGTGAGCGACGTTGCAAGCCTGCTGCCTTTGCTGCCAAATGGACGGTGCCAGCCGATGGTCCTGTAGAAATACTGATGGTCCCTGGCGGCACAGTCGCCTTCTGGAGTGACGTCACTGACTATTAAGACCGTCGCCGTCCCCCAGGAAAAAAAACGAGTGATGTTGCCACCAACTTCTTCACGTACGTATCGGCACTGGTGGTATCTGCGATCAGTAGAAGTTGCAAGCCTGCTGTTGAACGTTGCAAGCCTGCTGCCGCTGCTGCCAAATGGCTGCACCATCATAATTTAGTGTTTCCTTTGCTATGGACATGTCCTGGCCTGTCATCACTGCGAAGAATCTGCCTTGCTGGGCTGCAGAGCTCAGTCGCCACTCTCAATGACTGGATCCTTCCTGGAGGGACCCCTCAACACCGCAAAGCTATATATGACAGCTTGCTCACCTACCTTGTAAGAAGCGAAACCATTAACTTAATCTTGGCACCTCACCGGAAAAACCACTGGGGTTGCCTTTTCATACAAGTAGAATTTTCTATTTTTTTATGATTGAATAAACGTATTTCTCTCTCTCACTCAGTGCCCACGTCAGAACCCACTGCAGTGGCTTTTGAGTGTTAATATTTTTCGCTGGCCATTGTCATGACCTGCATGACACACATGTCATGACATTTCTGTCATGACCTCTCATTATGTTCGTCATACACTCCTGTTAGACTATACCAATTTTGGTACTTGGTTAACGAAACGGCCATGAGAGAACCAAGACGTAGGCGGCTATTTCATGACCTACATGACACGCATGTCATGACATTCATGTCATGACATACCATTTATGTTGGTCATATACTCCTGTCATTTTATGCCAATTTTGGTACTTACCAAGTTAACAAAACGACCGTGAGAGCACAAAGTCGTAGGCGGCTGGATAGAATAGATAGATAGATAGATAGATAGATGGATAGATAGATAGATAGATAGATAGATAGATAGATAGATAGATAGATAGATAGATAGATAGATAGATAGATAGATAGATAGATAGATAGATAGATAGATAGATAGATAGATAGATAGATAGATAGATAGATAGATAGATAGATAGATAGATAGTAAGTAGAGAACAATTTTGTTCAACCTTACTTAGTCGCCTACTAGCAATTAGAAGACGGGATGGAGCTTTTTCCTATTTTATTTCTTGGAAGAGTACTGCTCCTAACGCCTTGTCTGAGCGCGAACTCTTTCTGTGTATCCGGTGCCAGAAGAACAGGCGGATGTGCCAAACATCTCAAACGCCTCCTGATGTCTATTTCCCCATTCTACTACGTTGCTCGCTCCCTTCTTCGTTAATTCTATCAGAGGGCCTGCCACTTCAGCGTAATGTGGGATGTACTCCCTATAAAACCCTGTCAATCCTAAAAACGATTGCACCTGTTTCTTAGTCCGTGGTCTACACACCGCTTGAATCTTCTCCAGCGTATCCTCTCTAGGTTCGACCATGCCCATTCCTAGCTTGTGCGCTAAGAATTCTACGGCAGCATAACCTAACTCACATTTGGTAGGTTTGATTGTCAATCCTGCATCCTTTATTCTTATTAATAATTGTTCCAGGGCTAGTAAATGTTCCTCCCACGTGTCTGTGGCAACTAGAATGTCAATATAATGCTCGACATGCCGCACACCATTTAACACTTGTCTCATCAACCTCGTAAACACAGCTGCTGCAGTTTTCAGTCCGACCGGCATATATATAAATTGGAATAATCCCTTCGAACACGAGAATGCAGTTTTCCTTTTGGACGTTTCTTCCATCGGTATTTGCCAATACCCTTTTGCCAGGTCGAGTTTTGAGAAATATTTCTTCTTCGCTACCCTTGCCACCACTACATCTATTCTGCGGTGCGATGGCGCAAACAGCTCGCTTTTCCGTTCCTTCGCTTGCCTTCTCGTGATCGGTCAGAATTGTGATTGCGTCAGCGGTCGTCAGAGACAGCGGGGCGGTGCGGCAGCTTTCCCACTTTGTGACGTAGCAGTCAAACCGAACGTGCCGAAAGCGAGCTGTTTGCGCGATCGCACCCCTGGATATAGGTTCCGCGTCAGTTTCTAACATGTTAATCAGGCGCCTGAAATCCACGCATACCCTGTTGCAACCGTCTGCATTTTGACCATCACTAGAGGCGCGTTATAGGGAGAGTTTGCCCTTTCGATGATGCCTTGTTTCAGCATCTCTTCGACCTCCCTCTCAATGGTTTCCTGCATTGCTAGCGGTAAGCTTTACATGTAGTGGCTCCTCTGTGGAACACTGTAGCCCGCACTGTACTACATCCGTCCGCCCAGGTAAATCTGAAAACACTTCTTCAAAGTTGTGTATTAGCCCTTTCAGTTCTTTTGCTTGTTTGTTTGTTAGGGCTGGATTTAACTTGACGCTCTCTACGCCCATAGTCTTCTTATCAACATACGTTTGTACCTCGCCGTGGTCATTTTCCTCCGCGATTACCATACAAACTCTAGCCCTCACGTCATCCTCCCCTTTTCCAGTTTCTTCTCTATCTTCATACAACTTCAGCATGTTAATATGAAACACCTTTCTATGACCCTGCACATCAATTTCATAGTCTAACTCATTCTTCTTCTGCGTAACCGTGAAAGGTCCCTTCCACTGCATCAGTATCTTATTATGGTCTGTGGGGAGCAGCACTAACACCTTATCTCCCGTTTCTAATCTTCTAGACACTGCTTTGCGGTCATAATAGTTCTTCTCAATTTGCTTAGCCTGTGCTAACTTCTCGTGGGCCAACTTACACGTCTCCTCCAACCTGTTCCTCAGCTCTAATACATATGTGTAGGTCGTCTTTTCCTCACTACCCAGTTTTTCTCTAGTCCACAACTCTTCAAGAATAGTTATTGGCCCTCTGACTGCTCTGCCGTAAATCATCTCGAATGGATAAAACCCTATGCTGGCTTGTGGTAGCTCTCGGTACGCAAACAAGAGTGCTGGCAAGTACCTATACCAGTCTTTTGGCCTCTCCTGACACATCCTCCTGATCATTGCCTTCAATGTCCCGCTAAACCTTTCCACTAACCATTGGCCATTGGGTGATATGGGGTAGTTAGCTTTTGATCTATGGACAGCAGCCTATTTATCTCCTTCATAACTTCCGATGTAAAGTTAGAGCCCCTGTCGCTTCAAATCTCCCTTGGAACGCCATACCGGGAAAACATCTCTAATAATGATTCGGCCACCTGAATCGTATCTACCGTCTTAAGTGCTACCGCGTCAGGATACCTAGTGGCAACGTCCACCAACGTGAGCACATATCTGCTACCTTTCCCGGACGTGGGACTAATAGGTCCTACGATATCGATCGCTACACGGTGGAATGGTAGCTCAACAATGGGAAAACCTTCCTAGCGGTGCCTTCACTACACGACCCTTCGCCACCGTCTTTTGGCATACATCACAGGACCTGACGTATCTCCTCACATCGCTCTGTACCCCAATCCAGAAGAACTCCTCTGTAATCCTCGCCAACGTGCTCCTTATCCCTTGATGTCCTGCCATCACTCTGTCATGCCCTAATTTCAGTACTCTATCCCTCAGTTCCTTCGGGACCACCAACTGCTGCACCTCTCTTCCCGAATTAAACACACATCTCCGGTATAATAAATCGTTCTTCTTGAAACACTCCACTACATTTCGACTTCTTTTCCTTGGTACCACTTCTCCTATCTTCTGTACGCACTTCCGTAACGACTCGCCTTTCTCCTGTAATTCCTTAAATTCAGCCGCCGTTATGCTCAACCCCTTAATGTTCGTGACCGGCAATGGTGTCAAGGGTTTAGTATTCTTACTCTTAGCTCGCGTTTGTACTGCCGCCGCTACCAGGTGTCTCCTCTTCTAGCGCTTCTGGCTTTTTCCTCTTCTCTACATCCTCTGTCCTCTTCCAGTTAGGGTCTGGGTCATCCGTCCTTCTCACCCCTGATACATTCCCCAAAATCAGGTCATACAGAGGATCTTCTACACACCTAGCTGTGACCACCCCCGTAAAAAATGGTGTCGATACTTGAACTCGCGCCTCTGGTAAATACTTAACGGACCTGTCCGCCAAAATGACTGGTTCGAAGTAGCCGGTCATGCTCTCGGATGGGACCAGACTCTCCCTGACTAAGACAGTGTTCGCCCCCGTGTCTCTCAATACTGTGGCCCTGTGTCCTTGTACTTCTCCCTCCACCACGGGCATGTTCTTTTCTCTCGGCCCATCCTCTTTACATTTCATCATACATGCTGCTTTGTCCACGTATCTTGACCTGCATTCGTGCGCCCCATGACCTCTCTTTTGACATAGCTGGCAAACCACTGGTGGACCACGTCGATTATCCCTCACACGGCAGTTCATTGCTATATGTCCCAGCCAATTACAAAGGAAACATCTTTGTGGTGTCCCTTGCCTGTTCATTGGACCTCGATTCCTCGTCTCCCCTACTGCTGCCATCGGCGCGTCCTTGTCACTCTTTCCTAAATTTCTTAGTCCCTGCGCCTCTACGAACTGATCTGAATGTGCAGCCATCTCCTCTACTGTTTTTAATTTCCTCTCCTTGAGCAATATCGCCAGACTGTCGCTGCACCTGGAGAGAAATTGTTCTCCTACGACTTTGTCCCGCACCCCTTCATATGTCTTGTTGGCCTCCGACAACTCCATCCATCTTTCAAAGTAGTTGGTCAATCTATATGCGAACTGTTTTCCAGTTTCCGCGTCTTCCGGCTTACAAGACCTGAACTTTTCGCGGAAACCCTCAGCCGTTAGCCGGAATCTTTGCTATAAAATGTTCTTCACCTTATCATAGTCTAAACTCTCTTCGGCGGGCATCCGTCCAAACACACTTAAAGCCTCACCAACTAGACACAGGCTTAAGGCGCTAGCCCACTCATTCCTTGCCCTGCCTTGCCCGACCGCTATTCTCTCAAAGCGATGCAAATACGCATCTAAATCATCTCTACGCTCATCAAACGGAGCCATCAATTTCCTGGGGCATATCTGTTTTGGCCTGGGAGAAGTCGAGTCGGATGACGCCGACCCGGGTGAACTCGTGCCGTCACCAGAGCCCGCGCCCATCTCCGCTAGTTTAGTCTTAAGCTCCAAAATTTCTTTTTCGCTTTTGTGCTCTTTTTCCTTCGCTTGTTGCGTGTACTCAAAAAATGTCATCGCTTGATCCTTCGACATATTAAAATCTTTCGCTATCGTCGCCAAACGTTCCCACTCCATCTCTGCTACTCCCGAGTATCGGTGACTGGGCTAAAATAGAATCCGGGAACGGATCCTGGAATAAATCCTGGAACGGATCCTGGTAGGCTCGCCAATTTGTCACCTTCTACTTGGGAGCCGGAGGGTTGCACACAGGCGTTACCCTCAATGGAGGAGAGATACGACTGGCAGCACAGCAAACAAGGATTTAAAATGCACAAGAACGGGAAAAGTATAAGGCACACAAAACTAAGACCATAATTCAACAAAAATGTTCACTCAATAATAAACAGAAAACTTGGACTAAATACGAACTACTAAAAAAAATCTATCTCGGTTCCGGAGCCTAGCTCCGTCTTAAAGTCTGTGAGTCAGCCGTAGCCCTGACTCATCAAAGTCTGGCCACCCTAGACTAGGCCTAACTGCGACACAATGTAGAAATGTGGGCTCTTACGGACCGTCGGTTTGAAGTTCCTGTCGTTGAGTCTGCGTCGTGGTAGTTCGGAGTGTTGCTGGTGCCGTAAGTGCCGACGATTCGCGGTTCCGTCGACCTGACCGAATACGAGGCTTATGCCCCGGTAGCCGCCGCTGACGTGTCAATTGCCTGGTTAGGCTTCACGAAGCGTTCTTCGCCTTTCGCCGATCTGCATGGCGACCCGGTGTCCTGGTGATTATCGGTTTATCGGGCTGGGCCGAGGAAGAGGGATTCTTGCGAAGAGGACCGGAACCACCGTGAGCAGCAGCAGCCGGTCCCAGGAGCTTCGCCCGGACGTCTCCGAGGTCTACAGCCACGCCTGGGCCTTGCAAGCGTCACGAGCTTCGTGGCCGGGCTCTCCGCTCTCCCGTCGTCAGAGAATGGCTGACGAAGCGACCTTCCAGTCCAAGAGCCACGTCGATAATTATGTTTCGTCGCTTCTCCCTCGCGGATTACACCTCGGTTCGCGTGCCTCGAGCGCTCGCGCGGTTTCGAACGCTCCGCGAACTTCGTCTTATTCGTTTTCGTGTACCGCCGGCGTCCGACTCATGACAAGCCCAAACCCTCCGTGTAGGTGTTATTGTGGTCAGTCACTGTAGTTTCCAAGGCACATTTCCACCCACCAGGGAAGGTAGGGTATAAAACCAAGTACTTCTTGAGGTCGCGAATTAACCTTTCTGCGAGTGCGTTGCCTTCCGGGTGGTACGGAGTCGGAAACCTTAGAGTGGTGCCGCTCTGTTCTTGTGAGTTTTTCACTGCGAAAAGCAGGTCCGTTATCGGAGTCCAATACTTTAGTTGCCTTGAAGATGACACGCTCCATTGGGGCGATTGCAGAGTTGGCATCCTCCTTTTCACATTTAGCTGCTGCCATTCTTGTACATTCGTCAATGGCGACAAGGAAAGCGTGCGTCCTCCGCACCCCTTCTTTTTGACTACAGCGAATTCGAGGTGGACATCTTGAAAGCGTACGCTCGAATACGACCATTTCGTTTCCTCTATGTTTGTATTTGGCCATTTGACACAGGGGGCAAACGTCTTCTTTCATACTTTCCCAGGTCTTTGGGAACGTGTTTGAGAATCACCCGATTCGGCGCTGTCGCCTCGTCTTCATTGCCGGACCCTCTCCGAACCTGGTTCGAGCTCCAAGCAGACCCCAGGGCTGCGCTCTAAAACGCTCATAATTCCTTGGCGGAGAGAAGTCCCCTCGTCCTAATGTTTGCTTCCACGACATTCCCTGTTCAAGTACATTGCTCATCATTTCAAGCCTCCATCTTCCTGTAAACTTCTGTGTTTAGATATTTGTAGGAAGACACAGTGGTGAGCGCTGTCTTTCTAACGTACAAACAGGATCTTTAAGCCTACCGAAAGGACCATATATCCTGATTACTTTACATTTGGAAATGTTTAGTTTCATTAACCAAATGTTACATCATGAGGTTATTGTGAGTTTAAAATTTTGGCTGTACAGCAGTGGTACTAAAATATATGGCTATAAAATTTGCAAAGAATTTTAAAGTTAGACGCAGCTTGCATTAGAGCTGCAAATTGGTTTTAAATTTTATTTAGCATTTTTATTTCTGTTTCTTAGATTTTCTACGTATGCACCTTTTTCTTAAGATCTACTATCCGCAGAGTATTGCATTTTTGTACGAAGGTTGCGACCTAAGGCTTTGCAGAATTGGAACTAAAATTATGCGCGCCCAACAAAAACTAGATTTGTGATGGTTTTTTTTTACTTTTGTCGATGCATGAAAATTGCCACTTATGAATGTTTTTTTTTATACTCAATAAAATAGAAATGCACTTAGGCTATTGATTCTAGTTCCAGTTATGTAAATGGCACTAATTAATACAAGTTAGAATTTTCCTTTGCTTATGCCTTATAGTTCCCGAGAAAAAGGTATACAAACCTCCAAAACTGTTGTTTTTAGAAAAACGCCAATAAAGTCTTCCTGTCAACGTTTCGAAGAAAAACGACAAAAAAATATTTTTTGAAACCATAAATACCCAAGTGTGATATATTTTTTAAAGAGAAAGAAATTCTCTATTAGATGATTGCAAAATCTCAAAATCGAATCGAATTAATAGTTGTAAATAAGAAATAACAAGAGCGCTGAAACAGAGCCCTGGAAAACGCCCGAGGTTACACCAACCGGGGAAGAGTCGAAATTATTAGCAGGTAAGTATTGAAAACGGTTCGACAAAAAGCATTCAAGTAGTGGCATTAAATGATTTCAGAACCCAGAGAATCACTCAGATGTCCTGCTTTCTGACAGGCTTTTCAATTTTTCTCGAACAAAGCGGTGTTAGCGCTCACTAGTCATGGGAATATATATACATATAGTCAAGCTGTCGTAATGCCGCAATAGTTCTCTTGGACTTGCATGGCGAACCTGACATCAAGCCGCTATTTCATGATGATGCGCCTTTGCTGGTAGAGCGGTAGTTTCACATTGGCAATCGTCATTATTCCTAAGGGGACATTGTGAGCCTTCCTTCGCATTAACTAGCCATATGAAGAGGCAACAGAAGTAATAATGTGCGGGAGCTCATAAAGGTATCTAGGTGTTAGCGCTGCTGCCATCCTTCGGCGGCACTGACATTCTGGCGTTCTTCTTTTCTTATGCCTCTCGCAGGTGAACTTCATCCTGTTTCTAAACATCACGCGTGTGTTGTTCGCCAAACTATTTGCCTCGCAAACGCCACAAGCAAGGAAATACCGCTACAGGTAAGAGCAGTAAGAATTCGATTTGTAGATGTTTCTATCGCGCCCAGCCGGCCATGCCCGATGTCTTGGTGTTCCAATAGAACTTTATCTTACTTCTCACAGCAGGGTAACACACTCAGCCGTTTGCTTTTGGTCAATTAGCGATCGCTTTTGCGTTATTAATGCGAAGCATTCTTCTCCTATAGTCAATCCGAATCAAGCCAGTTTTTCGTATCTCGTTCCGCGGTTTTCGTGGGTCAACGAGCAACAAGTAAGTCAATGATGGGCTGAAGCTTGGGTTGACGGCCGCCAAGCGCGCTCGTAATGTGAACGGTGTCGACGTGCGGGCCGTGATGTAGCGGCGCGATGTCAAATTCGTATTCCGGCGTCGCCTCGTTTTGTCCATATCAGCTGTAAAAAGAGAGTCTAACGAGGGGGGCACTGGTTCTCCACGTCTTGGCAAAACAACAAAGCGTACCTCGGGCCCACCAGCTTGATTTTGGCTCCACTTAATAAGGAGCCCTCGCGCAACCGAGTTGCTGGCGCGTTCGTTGAGGTATCCTGCAGGGTTCAGTCATCGCGCCCACACTCTTCAACCTCGCCAAGTGCGCAGCCCATAGAGCCGCATGCGAGACATGCCCGACATCAAATACGCGATTTGCGCAGATGACATTATCTGAATCGGCAGGGGCTCGCCAGGATAAATCCAAGAAACTCTCCAACCGGCAATGAGCCGGATTCATGAGGCCGACCATTGGCCTCAAATATGCGCTGGAAGTTGCTTCTGATCCACCACAAATGATGGCCAACGGTGCGCCATACAAATTATAAACGACGGCGTGCCGATTCCTCAACCAAACTCGATCTCCATGTCGAGGAAGATGCAGGTCTGGCTACGACGTCGCAGAGCCTGCTCAGGCAAGGCGAACCGGTGCTGCACATGATGCGTATAGGGTCTGCACTCTAACCGAACCAATGGTGTAGAGGAGGCTGATATGCTGCAACGGCGAAACGCACTGATTATGTCGTTCGTGAGGTTCCACCTACCGTATACACCAACCTCCTCCAGCCAGACATTAATCGTCTTGGTGCCCTCATCCGCAAGGCGACAAAGCTGGACCTCGGCATTCCGTTTAATGTCAGCACTAAGCTCCTCCTTGACACTGGCTGCCATAACACAGTCGGCTGATCTGGTCAGGAGTACAGACTCTTGGGCGAGTTGAGTTGATACTTCAAACCAACTTGATATATATGAGTTGGTTTGATATTCGACCTTCAACGTCCTTGAGCGAAAACGCGGCGACTACACGAAAGGTACAAAAAAAGTCGCAGTTTCACCCGAAACGCGAAGCATCGATTGCGATAGCAAATTAGTGGACAGCTATACAGAGTAAGGATAGTAGTTTTATCGGCCGTAGAAACTTGTAAACATAGGCACACTACCTAAATTAACAAGGATGGTGTCACGCGCGCAAAAGCAAACATGAACGCATATCACTCGATGACCGCGGAAACTCGCTGTTAAAACGCTGGAGTGAATCAGCGCGGCAGCAGCAGCGATCGAATTGAGAACGCTCCCCCCCGCCGCCGGGAAACTTCCGGCGCAGCGGGAGTGCGCATTCCAGCGCGGCCTCTCCACCTCCCCACCCTCCCTCCGGGCGTTGTGCGCGACTGGAAGCGCTTCCTTCCAGCTTCCCGCCCTTGCGTGTGCGAGCCGCAATTGCCGGATCACCGTCGCATGCTTTAGAAGTACTTGAGTTTGGCCTAGTTGGTGTTTACTGCATGTCATGTGGACCGCTAATCAAGGACAAAGACAGAGAAAGAAAAACACGAAACGACGACACGGGCGGTAACTTGCAACTGATTTCTTCACGGCAACACGCAGGTATATGTATACAAATATGACATGCGCAGAACGCAGCACCAAGTTCACCATTACCGCCCGGGTCGTTGTTTCGTGTTTTTCGTTCTCGGTCTTTGTCTTTGATTAGCGGTCACCATGACATGTCGCATGCATTCACTCGCACATACAGCGTACGGCGCGTGGCGACGATTTTTATCAGCCGTGGACTTTATGTGGAACCTCACGGTGACGACGACGACGACGTCAGAAATGCGCCTGGTGTGTCCATATAATTGCAATAAAAATGTCGCAGTCTCGCCCGAAAGGCGAAGCATCAATTGCGATAGCAAATTAGTAGTGAGCTATACGGAGTAAGGATAGTAGTTTTATTGGCTGTATAAACTTGGACAGGTCGTGCTGAGGCGGTAGTGCATAGAATGTCTGACGTCTTTCGACTGCTTTGTATTATATTTTTATATTCGTTACACACCTTTCATATCATCTTCATGATTTTATTACAGTTACATCTATTTTACGCACGTCTAGTGCGCACACTTTTAGGCCCCTGTACAGCCACCTTACACTGACCCATTGTTACTTATCACACCATTGCTTTCACATTAGACCACGTCTTGGCGCTCCTTGGCCCAGAAAGTCCTCGTCGTTCCCTTTCTGTAAAAAGGCAGACCGGCTTCCCAACTCGCATCCTAATGGCCGATCTCACTGAGGTTCTCGAGGCCATGGCTCTTCGTCGCCTCGAGTGCATCGCTACCACCCTGGATGCTCTTCCCTTGGGATGAGCGGCTTTCGACGACGCCGAGCGACAGCTGACTTCCTCGCCGATGTCATATATACACTTGAAGCCGCCAAGCAACGCGGATATGCGGGGTACCTTATGCTTATTGACGTTCAAAGCGCTTTTGACTCTCTCCCGCATGTCGCCATTATGGACGCACTTGCGCCATTCATGTGTGTGACCACCTCTGCGTATGTTTTCGCTTTCCTCGACAGCCGCTCGTTTCGCGTTTGTGTCGGGGGTTCTCACCTCGTTCTGTTTTTATTGGCGTTCCTCCAGGCAACGTCCTTAGTCCATTTCTCTTCAATGTTGCACTTGCGCGCATTACCGACTTCATCGCTCGCGCCCTCCCCTTTGAGGTTCGCCTGGCTGTTTATGCGGATGATTTGGCTCTGCTCGCGTGCGGACCCACTTTACGCTGGAAGCAAGTGCGCCAAAGCGTTCAGTGCGCCATCAACGCTGTTGAATCTTTCCTCACTGGCATAGGGCTCAACCTTTCACCAACCAAAAATAGAGGCCCTTCTCGGTAACCCCCCCCCCCCCCCCCCCTTCAGAGGACGCTACGAAGTTCCTCGCCCCAGCTTGCGAGGTGTACTCTCCTGGTCAGCCGAAGTTCACTACTTGGGCGTCCTCATAGATCACTGACTTAGCTGGAAACCAGCTGTAGCTGCTCTCCGTAAGGGCTCTGTTAAACTTGCCAATGCCGCGCACTCCCTCCTCGCCCGAGGTCGCGGGTGTTCTCCGCAACTTGCCCTTGGAGTGCACAATGCTGTTGCTACCTCCAGATGATGCCTTTACGGTCTCCTTTTGGCGTCTCTGAAACCCTCCCAGCGGGAAGCTCTCGGCTCTCAACCCAGATCAGTCATTCGACAGCTCTACGGCCTACCGCGCTCTTTGCAAGTAGGCCCCAGCCTTGCGGAAGCCAAGTGCTTCCCCCTCTCCCTCAGAGCTGAATGGCTTCTTCTTGTTCTTCTTCTTCTTTCTGGGGTTTTACGTGCCAAAACCAGTTCTGATTATGAGGCACGCCGTAGTGGAGGGCTCCGGATTGATTTTGACCACCGGCGGTTCTTTAACGTGCACTACAACGCAAGCACACAGGCGTTTTTGCATTTCGCCTCCATCGAAATGCGGCCGCCGCGGCCGGGATTCGATCCCGCGATCTCGTGCTCAGCAGCGCAACGCCTTAGCTGACTAAGCCACCGCGGCGGGTAGAGCTGAATGGCGCGCCCTTAACCATGTTGAGCGTCCCCAACGCACCCCACAAGGACAGAATCTTGTTTCGCGTTTGCATTCTCTCCCCTACTGCGGTATGGGACGTCGCGCAGCCGACTTTCACTCTTTCGTGCAACTCGCCCCCGACTGTGTTTGGCTTCCCCCACTCCCCACCGTCACCACCCGTTCGTCATTCGTACCACAATCCCCGGGGTTAAGAGCAAGCGAAACACTCCCGCTTGTGCTATCCTACAAGAACTTGCCGCTACCTTTGAGGAACGACTAACCGGTCGCGTTCTAGTCTTTACGGACGGCTCTGTTCTTAGTGACGGCTCCGCAGCCGCAGCCTGTGTTATCCCAGAGCTGTAAATTCAAAAAGTCACAGTTTCACCCGAAAGGCGAAGCATCGTTTGCGATAGCAAATTACTCGAGAGCTATACGAAGCGAGGATAGTAGTTTAATGGCTTACTAACTAAATAGACAAACATGGTGTCACGCGCGCACAGGCAAACATGAACACATCTCGCTCGATGACCGCGGAAACTCGCCGTGAGAACGCCGGAGTGAGAAAGCGTGCCAGCAGCAGCGGGCAAATTGGCCTTCGCGCTGTCTCTTGTCTTGCTTTAACGCTTTGCTTCGCGTCAAAAGCACAGCGCATACGAAGCTACCGGCACTCGGCGCATGCACTTTGTCCCTATCGCAGATCGCTTTGAAGATGAGGTCCGCGCGGGCGCGCACTTCGCCCACATCGCAGATCACTTGCAAGATACGGCGCCCCCGCGGCCGCACTGTGAGCAGCAGCCGACGGAGCAGAACGCACCCCTCCTCCCCCTGTCCGCTGTCCCGCCCCCGTGCCTCGTGCGCGAAAGAAGACCGCGCGCTTCCGGCCTGCCTTCCTCCCTCGCGTGCGCTACATTGAACCGCGATTTCTGGCTCACCCTAGTACGCTTTCACTCGCACACACAGCGTACTGCGCTCGACGACGATTTTATCGCCGTTGGACTTTATGCAGAGCCTCACGGCGACGGTGACGGCAGAAATGCGCTTGGAGTGTCCATTGTGATGATGATGTGGGCCCAGGCCTCAAGCACACGGAGATGGCACAATGAACACAGATGCTTTAATGGCATGGGGGCGGGGCTGGGACAACGTACACGATAACACACACAATTCCCTTCCAAGTGGTCTGTCGCTTACATAAGCGTCACTGTAGGATGACGTCAATTGCGTGTCAGTAGCACACACTCACGGCACGAAGAGTCGCAGTGATGAATCTAGCAGCGGGTAACGCAGGGGATGGAGGCCGGGGCGGAGGCCCGGCACACGACGAACCACTCGTGTAGCAGCTGGGTCGGGACCACGGAGGAAGATTATTTAGGAGTAGAAACTCCCGTCAGCATTGGCGCTCGCGTGCGACCAGATAACGTCACATTCGCCGATGGGGGCGCATGCAGTGGCGGCGCCTTGCGGCACGTCACGCAAGCAGCAGCTCGGTGGTGTTGCTCGGGCGCGTTCTCTTCGGCGGCACCCGTGTCTCCCGCTCAAAGCAGACGACACGGGCGTTCGCTTCAGCGTGCACGCCTTAAAGTTGTTTTTGTGGGCTTTTAAGTGAAACAGCAACTGTTCTTGTCGGTGTCTGTTCGAGGGCCGTAATACTTACAGCGCTGATACATGCAGTGTACCCTTGTTCGGAATTTGCTAGCCTAAGATGGGACGCAGGTGGGACGCGTGAGTGCCCTCTGTAGAACTTGAGGCGCCCGGCCGAACGGGAGCAACACACGTGACCAGTTGCCCTGGCAACCAAGACGGCAATAATTTCTTTCTCAGCCGCCAGGTGCCGCCAGCATGATAGTGGCTCCGTGGGCTTGTGACATTTTCTGGTCGCCGCAACTGGCGGAGTTTCCACTCCTAAAGGTTTCTTGCTCCGTGGTCGGGACGTCTGCCCACCACGGCTACACCGGAACACGCCGGTGTCATATGCTCACAAAGCAGTGGAGCACGCCGGACCAGGCACAGGGGCAGCCAGGCCTGTTTTCCCAGCTCACCCAGGATCACCGGCCTAGGGTAGATGAACTGCTTGGCTCGTGCGGCACGGAGGCTCAGACCAGGCACAGCTCATACCGGGCACAGGCTCAGCCCAGGCACAGGTACAGCCCGGACCGCTCTCCCACCTTACCCTGGAACACCGGCCTTGGGTAGATGCACTGCTTGGCTCGTTCGGGACGAAAAAGCCCAGACCCGACAGCGTATTTCCATTTGCTAGTAGGTACAGCGTTTGACCGCTGGCGCCACGCTGCGCCGCTCGCGCGTACCATGTTTCGAGCCGCCGCCGTTGGAACGGAGGAGGCGTTGACGGAGAAAACGCTGGGCTGGTGGTGGCTTAGCCTGCTGTTGGGATCGGTGGTATTATAAACGCATCACTGTTTTGATGATCCAAATATAATCTCACTATCAGGGAGGGAGCAGTCTACCTGACTGGAGCAGTATTTTTTTATTTGGGGTGTTGCTACGCTGCGCTCCGCAACACCCCAACGACCGCCGGGGTTCAAGCGACCGCGCTGGCAAACAGTGAGAGAAAAAAAAGGAAAAGCGTGATATTAAAAAAAAAGAAAAATGTAGCCAGAGCGGGTTTCGAACCCGCGTACGCAAGATCCCGAAGCGAGCGCCGTAACCACTCAGCCATACAGGCACTTTTTTTTTTTCTTTATTACATGGGAGCAGACTCTTCAGCAACACAAGAAACAAGGCGCTACAGGTACATATTCAAAAGTCAGGCAAGCATGTGCACGCGTCCAATAAAAGCATCCAGTCCGGCGCTGTTTCTTGAGCAGCGTACACACTACGGACGTAGGCAGCAGATTCCCGAAAAAACGACCGAGTGCTTCGCGGTGGTTCAGCGTGCCTGTCACACATTCTACTGCGCCAAAGACTATGTAGACCAAGTACTATGAACATGTCATATGGTGGGTCACAGGAATCTTTAAAAGGTAAGAAATGAATTGTGTATGGTGTGATGTCTAAATCTTTTTTAAGTGTTCTTTGGAGAATGTCCCAGAAGAACACGGCATCCCTACAATCGACAAAACAGTGATCAATCGTTTCAGCATGCGGACACAAACGGCAGTTTGTAGACCACGGCACGAAACAGCCCCTTTTTTCTAACCAGGTTTTGACAGGAAGCGTTGCCGAATGTAAGTTAAAGAAAAAAGTTTTGATCCCTGGAGGAATAATCATTTGACGGACACGCTTGAGTACATCTAAGTAGCAACATTCCAAATAAGGCGCACGATAATGGGGAACAGGAAACAATGTGTCTATCAAGGCAGCAGAAATTTCTTTACGGGATGCAGTGAAAATATAATCCAAGCTAAAGCGAGCTTTAAGAAAGTGAAAGCCTTCAACAACCTCTTTCAAGAAGCCCCAAGGAGCAGGTGGTGCATCATTGACCGATGACGACACAACTATTTCTGGAAGGTAATTCATTAATCGAAGTTGTAACATCTCTCTTAGAAAAGGACTGTTTACATCACGTAAGAAGAATAACCGGGAGACAAGTTGCCTAACAAAAAGGTGAACTAGGCCAAGACTACCACTCTCAAGAGGAAGAAAAAGGTTATCACGCCGCATGGCCTCAACACGTGAGCTCCATACATAGGTAGCAAACACACGATGGAAAGCTTGCAACCTAAGTCGCGAGCAGTGTAATACCTGCAGGATATACATAAGTCGAGCTGCTAGAAACAGATTGCAAGCTTCAGCTCGGCTAAATATGGACAACTGCCGCCCCTGCCAGTTGTTAACCTTACGTTGTACTTCTGCAACTTCCGCTGACCAGTGAGGATTACTATTGCGATATTGAGAGAGGGGTACACCTAAGTACCTAAAGTCTTGCCTCCACTGAATACCTGCGAAGCGAGTTGGCATTGTACACCATTGACCGAACCAGAATCCGGAACTCTTCTCAAAGTTCACAGTTGCTCCAGAAGCTGAGCAAAACTGCTGCGTTATGGCAAGGGCAGTCTCCACACTTTTCTTGTCAGCACAGAAGAAGGCTATGTCATCTGCATAGGCAAGTACCCGGATCTCATTGGATAACAATCTGAACCCATGAAAGGTGGGATCCTTCAAAATTCGTGCACAAAGCGGTTCCAAGTACAAAGCGAATAACAGAGGTGACAAGGGACAACCTTGTCTTACTGATGCCCTGAGGTGGATAGATTCAGATAGACAACCATTAACTATTAGCCTTGTTGTGCCATTAGCATAACACATGGAGATGCCTTTAAAAAGAAGAGATCCAATGTTTATGTGCTCTAAAACACTAAACAAGAAGCAGTGATTAACTTTATCAAATGCTTTTGCCAAATCAACCTGAACTATTGCAACCTGACCCGCACTTTCTGTCACACACTCTAGCACAGACCGTGCAACGTGGATATTTGTCTGAATTGATCTTTCTCTAATGCCACATGTTTGATGGTCTCCCACCAATGATCGAATTACTTCTTGAAGACGACTAGCTAATATCTTAGCAAATATTTTGTAATCCACGTTGCAAAGTGATATGGGGCGATACCCCTCAACTTTCTGCAATTTTGTTACATCACTGCTTTTTGGAATAAGTACTGTGTGCCCTTGATAGAGCGTGGCAGGTAGGTACCCAATCCTGTAAGCTTCTTCATACAGTTTAAGCAGAAAGGGAGCCAATATAGAGCAGAAACATTGATAAAATTCCGCACTCAAGCCATCAGGCCCAGGAGTTTTGCCTTTAGTTAGCGAAGCAATGGTTGCTTCCACTTCCTTGATATTTATGTCTCTGTCAACGTCATCGCATTCTTCTTGACTGAGCTGTGGCAGCAACGAAATAAAGTTTTCCGTTACAGCTTCACTCTTAATTGCTTTATGAGACTGAAAGATATTCTCGTAATGATCCGTGAACGCTTTCATTATTGTATCCTGGTCATTAACAATCACTCCGGTATACTCTATCTCGAGAACTTGCTTCGACAGAGCATGCTGACGCTCATCACCAAGCGAACGACTACAAGGCTGTTGCTCCAAATACCGACGAGTACGCGCTCGAACTAGTGCACCTCTGTATCTCTCAGTGTCCATTGTCTGCATTTGTGCCTTAACGTTGTAAATTTCCTCAATGTACTTGCCAGGATGCAGGCATTCAAGTTCGTGTAGCGTATCTAGCAACTTGCACAACTCTTTATATTTTCCTTTTTTCTCAAAAGACAATATGGAAGCTTCTTCAATGGCTATCATTTTAACTTCTTGCTTGAATATCTCCCATTGCGCAAAGACAGATAAAGAATTACGACTTGAAACGTCAATAAGAATTTCCGGGACGCGCTTGAGAAAAGGCTTATGTAAGAGTAACTGATTGTTAATTTTCCATAAATCCAAGTTCATTCGCGAACTTTGACACTGCCGGTTGCCAAAACAAACCGACACCAAACAACGATCACTGAAGAACACAGGGTGCACACTGTAGCCGTATAGTCTAGGGAGGATAGGTAAAGATACATAAATCCGATCAAGCCTTGCATGAGATGTACCTTGAAAATGTGTGTAGCGAAAAGGGACCTTTTCATGATCCCCTACATCAACAAGCTGGTAGTCACATGTCATGGCATTCAAAACGTCAGCGCTGGTATCATGGCGTTGCCTTGTAGACGACCGATCCTGACCACTACACACACAATTAAAGTCACCTAAGACAACTAATACACGGTCATTGCGTAAGTGCTGGGTCAATGAGAGAAAGTAGTCCTCCCGGTCGCGTGCCTTACTTGGCGCATACACGCAAAGAAACCTCCAAACATGACTATCCATATTGACATCACACCATACAAGGCGCCCTTCCCTATCAGTGCACAGTCCCAACACGTTGCATTGCCGCGTTTTTCTCACAAATATCATACATCCTCCAGAGACACCAATCGCGTGGCTGACACATACTTCATACTCCGAAAGAAATGGAGCTACAGCAGCCGCTGTGTCGTCATCGGATTCAATTTTTGTTTCCTGAATTGCAATAACATCTAACGCTCGGCTACGCAACAAGTGTAATAACTGACCCTGCCGTCGCTTACTACGTAAGCCACGGACATTCAGTGTTCCAAACGTTAAGGCAAGGGCGCCCGCCATGATTCCACTACTGAGGCGCAGCGCCTGCACGTAGCGCTGCTACCTTTGTTCTGCCTGTCCCATCCCTTTGAGGTGTCGCAGCTGCAGCAACTTCTTGAACTGCAGCGGCATCTGCACTCACAGGGACTCCATGAAGGGGTTTCTTCGCCTTAGCCGCGGCGACCTTTGGCTCTTTCCCAGAGCACTCCAAATCATCTGCCGGCGCTGGACGCTTCTTTGATGTCTCAGTCATTTCAGCATCCTCGGCAGGATGAAGCTGGTCCCGAAAAGATGGTGATTCGGCCCACGTTGCACAAGGGTCCTTTTCACGGTTAGTCACTGTTTGTTCTTCAGTAACCTTCGCTGTAGCTATGTCCGCAGCTGTCGATATTTGCACTTCTTCAGCCAGGTGGTCTTCAGCAGGCGCTTCGCCAGAGGCATCTACGACCTCACTTACATCCATGAGGTGGTTAACGATGGTGTCATCGTCCACCGGTTTACTGCCACGAAGCTTGTCAGCATACGTGCCAACGCATGCCTCTGCGTTATGACCATAACGGTGGCACTTCGCGCAGCGTGGTGTTTTGCACTGTCTTCTTATCCATACAGCCACGCTTCCAAGGGTTGCATTCGTGCAAACCGTATCACTGCGTTCGAGCGCCCTCGGTGAACGGAACCACCTAGAAACGCGGTACGTGCGAGCGGCGCAGCGTGGCGCCAGCGGTCAAACGCTGTACCTACTAGCAAATGTAGTGTTGCGGCCCGGCCCGGCCCGCGGGCCGGGCCTGCCCGGGCCCGTGCAGAGCTCTACTCAGTTCTACTCATTTCAACCGAGCGAGGGATCGCTGTGCGAAAACTCTTCCTTCGCGCGGCGCTTCCCTGCCCTCTCCGCTCGCCCGCTCGTTCCGCTGGCCCGTAAACCCGCTGAGTTACAACGCTCTAATAACCGAGCAATGTGTCCCACGCCGCTGCAGTGAAAGCAGATCGGCTTATTAACAGCGAAGCTGTTTAAGCCAGCCGTAATTTGTGGTGTGTAGCCGTGGTAGCCAAGGCAACCCGGAGGAGGAGCGTTATTGGGCCTCGTTCCTATCGCATTTTTTCTTTGTGTCTAGGCTTCACTGCATCACAACGTGGGAAAGCCAGCTTACAAAGACCAAGCTTACACCGATCCCCTTAAAGTTGGCTTCACTTTTAAACAGAAATGCATTGCTGGGAAGACGTTTTTCCAGGGCAATATAAGACGGCCTATAATAAAATGTGAACCATAGAGAAAGAAATTCAACAAGAGCGGACACTCCAGATTTAGGTGCACGTTAAAGAACCCCAGGTGGTCCAAATTTCCGGAGTCCCCCACTACGGCGTGCCTCATAATCAGAACTGGTTTTGGCACGTAAAACCCCATAATTTATTTATTTTTTAAAGAGCCCAGCGGCCGAATTGACTGCAGCGCGCCGAGCGGTCGTTATCAATACCTGAACCACACTTCCGGTTTCGGTTTTGGACGCGCGCGTTTTGAACGCGCTAGCTGGCACCCGTTATGCGAGCTGCGCCCATCGGCTTTCTGTTTTATTTTTTTATTGCTCAACCGCGCGTGGTATTGGTGCGTAATAGTTTTATTATTTGGCAAAAATTATTGCGAACCATCTTAACAAGCCCCATCGAATCCGTGCCACGTGCAATTTCACAAAGTAGACGCAAGACGCCTTGTCAAGTGAGCAAATGTTTATTTTGCTCTATATAAATACTCGGTCCGGAGTTCTTCTGCAGTCATCCAACGTTGTGGCCCCAGGTAAGCAGTAGTTCACGCACGTAGCTCCACCGGATGGTATCAGCTGAAAAAAGTAAATAACAAGCATGTGTCATTTTGGTATTTAGACGTAGGAATACTGCGTGTAGAGGCGAAACGTGCGAAAGCGGTGAATGGGCGGCATTACAAACAAAAGCAATTCGCTTTTAAATTCATGGCATTGAAAATATCCGACTCATCCTAAACAATACCATAAAATATGAACACTTATTTCCAAGCATTCCCCTATTCCCTGGCATTATTACGCGATGTTACGGTACGCACACAGATGAACGCAACAGAGGCTCCCAGCCGGACCATGCTATACGATCGCAGAATTCCATCTACTCGCACTCAAGACAAATGCGTGGGTGCAAAGCCTGTTTTCAGTCCTTTAGAAGACGGAATTTTCGAATTACAAGTTTCTGGCACGTTCCTCGGCGTTATCTTTTGCGCGTTCTGTCGGTGCAAGTAACACTCCCATGTTATCACTCTTGGCAATCGCTCATCGCATTTTGGACAAGCGTGAAGGCATATGTTGTTGCGGGGCCCCAAAAAACGTCACAAACTTGTCCCACTAATGGTATCTTCGACTGGTCGCATCCATCCCCCGAAGCAGAGTCATGCAGATCCGGCGTTCCCTGAACTCAGAGGTAGAGGACAAGCGCGCAAGCCGAACGTGTGACTCGCTCTCGGAGGAGGAAATGGCAGATGCGAAACCACGTGGCTACTTCTAACGTCCGATGTTTCGCCTATCCAAAGCTAAACCGCCGGACGCGCCGGTGCGACGATCGTTCGTTGAGGCGCCAGCATGCTGTGGCCTAGGTTGCCTCGGTGGACCGTCGCCAAGAAAGGCGACGCTGTGCTGTGATGACGAAACGCTCACATCCCGACGACTGCTCCGACGACAGCCTCAGAGCTCTCGAAGATGGAGGAGAGCGATCGAAAAAAACCAGCCGAACGCAAGGCCTTCTTTCAAGCAGCCGAAGACAAAGCCGCTCGCGAGAGTGGTCTAGAGCGCTCCGAAACAGCCAGCCGAAGATGCCATATAATTCATTACACGCCAAGCTAACTGTGTCACCACAACGGAGCTGCTTATCGCTAACTGCGTCACAGCGCCCTGTGCGGCCAGCGTACCCCAAAAGTATTCCAAAAAGTTACGAAATTACTTTTCAGTAATGTCTGGCGTCAGATAAAACGATACAAACTTCCAGTAAGATGCACTACACTACGCACCACGGCCGAGTTGGTTCTCGCTAACTACGTCACAGCGCCCTGTGCGGTCAGTGTGCCTGAAAAGTACCGAAATAAGTTACAATAATTCCCTAGAAGGCGTCGGAAACATGTGCCAGCATGATTCATTAATCCAAATTAACAGAGCCAGGACGGCCGAGCTGTTTTTCGCTAACTGCATCATAAGTCTCGGTCCCGTGCTGTAAGCCTAATTGCGTCGAAGACAGTGAAACAAAATTTCTCACCTTGCCGTAGTCCAATAGTGCAGTGATGTCATGTCCAAGTGTATAAGGAACGCAAGAATACGCCGGGAGCCCAAGAAACCAGGCTAGATTAAAAAAATGTCACAGTTTCGCTTTAAGGGCGAAGCAATGAATGCGATAGCAACACAGCAATGTCATACGAAGTAAGGTGAGCGGCTTTGGTAGCAATATGAACTGTAGTAAACATGAGCTTTAAGTAAGCAGGTGGGCTGCGGCGTAAGTAGACCGACATGAAGAGAGACTGGATGACCACGAGAAGGCGCGTGTGAAACAGAGTGTTGATGAGAAGCGCTTCCCGTGGGCAGCGCGTGCGAAGGGACACACCGGTAGCGCTGCACTGCCGATCCGGGCAGCATTGCATGTGTAGCGTGCGTTGGAAAATGTGGCCCGACCATTACTAACTGAATGAACAAGCGTGGTGTGAGCGCGCACAAACAAACACGAATAGATCACACTGAATGACTGCAGACAACGACTGTCAAAACGCTGGCAGCAAGCATACGCCGCTGCGGGCGAAGGTACGTGCGTCTATTGCTTCAACGGAAACTGAGCGGCGAATGTACGGCGCATAAAGGTCAGAGCCGTGTGGAGATAAGAGACGGTGCGCGCGAGCGACGAGTGACGAGCGCGGTTGCGGTTGTTGGCAGAAAAGTCCCCCCCCCCCCCCCCGCTCCCTCCGGCGCTCGCTTCCCGCTTCCTTGCTTGCGCGTGGGAGGAGATGAGTGCGTTCGCTCTCCGTGATAGCGCGCGTCCCCGCACGCTTCCGCTCGGGCATACGGCGCGCGGCGAAGATTTTATCTATAGGGAACCTCACGGCGACGGCGACGCCGACGGCAGAAATCCGGTTGAAGTGTCCGTATAATTGCTATCGCAATAAAAAAAAAGAGAAACGGGTCGCTGAACAGGCGAGCGCTCACACGCGCAGCCGTCCTCGCTCGCTTCGGTAGCGTGTCTGGCGCATGAAGCATGCATCTGGCACGTCATTGGTCTGTCGCTAGGTAACGCAAGAAAAATAAGACGCAAAGCATAAGTTCATTTATGCGCAAAACTTTTCACTTTTCGTGGCAAAGACTTTAAAAAATAAAACAATGCCTGTTAACTTAATTTCACCCTTTTTTTACGATGCTCGCGGGAGCTATCGGATGGCGTCAGTACTAGCGTGACGTGTTTCCTGTTGCCAGTTTTTGCCGAGTGTCCCCTCTTGTTGAATTTCTTTCTCTATGTGTGAAGGCCCAGGACGTCTTTTTAAAATTATTTTCTTAATTGTTTGCTATTACGCCGACGCGCGCGCGTGTCCAAAACGCATTAGGCAGACAAAGTCCCAATTTGTCCTGCCGAGGATGCGAGTGCCATCTGGATATGATTTTCGCAAGTAATCTACCCGATCGTGCCGCTGTTGGTATGGTAGAAATGCTGGAAAAAGGGTTTGTGTTTGAGTTTACTGGTAACAGAATTATGTTTTCTTGTACATTAAAATTACAATCCGACACCACTATGTCTGTAGGTTGTGGTTAAGTCGTACTTTACCATTTTTCTGACGGATTTCACTGTGAGCAATTCAATTTTTGTTCACAAAGACCTTGCACCACGTGGAGGTCCTGCGCGGTCGGGATGATTTTCTCCTTCACTATCACCTTGCGCCACGCGGAGGGCGTGCGCGGTGGGGGTGGACCGGGATGATTTTTCCGCCACGAACGCCGGCGCCGAAGCCGGATTTTCTGCTACACGGGGCCCTTAACGCTTTCGCGTTAAAATATGGGGACAGGTATCCCACTGGTGATTGAAAATAATCGCTCTTGACAAAAGTGGTCTCACTTTATTCTTGATCAATTCTTGGTTTCGTTCCTTCGTCATGTGGTGTATTCTCACATTAATGTATTCTTCAGCGCTTTGCTTGCACAAATTGTAAATTTGTAAGCACCTATGACTTCCAAGATGAGGTGTTTTGCCCTTGACTTCACTGTTGTAATAGCATCACATTCAGCCTGTAGCCGTTGCAGTCCCTTCTCAACTTCTTCACACAGGCCAATGACGTCTTGCGACGGTGAAATAAGACCACCTCGGCTCTTTTGCTTAATTAAAGGTGCCAGCTCATCTGAGTGCAGGGCTGTGATGCACTGCTCACATATTGTTTTACGAACTTTCCGAACAATGAAGCCTGCTATGTATGGCACCACGACACCGACAAAAGCCGAGAGGCTTTCGGGACAGTCAATGCGATGTGTATAGGTGTGGTCATCGGGCTGCAGGATTGATGACCTGCGCATGTCAGTGAGTGTGCTATTTGCGTCTACCATGGCTATCGTAGTGGTTGCATTCAAGATGGAGACCATGTCTTGGGAGCAGTTTCCAGAACTGGAAGACGTAACTTCCCTCTGAACCAACAGACACTTGTATGCAGCCTCGAACTGTGCAGCTGTTGGATTGTTTTTATGTCGGCCTCGTCCACGTATGAACCTAAAGTAGTTCTCGGCATAATCTTGACTGAGTTTGTGTGTCAGCAAGTACTTCAGCTGATCCTGGCCGACAAGCTTGTCGAACATTCTTTCGGGGCTTGCCATGCATATCAAAAAGCCACCAAATCCAGTTTTCTTTCAGTCCTTCTGTAACTGCACGTTCTGCCGGATCTCCCAGCCCGTTTATGTATGCTCGTGTCTCAGACAAAAACGGCTTCCAACACTCTTTGTTCCTCTTCCGAAGGGGTGCTGTGTACGGCCTTGCTAGTGGGTTCCTGGAGTTTAAGATTCTAATAAACTTTTACGTTGCGCTGGCACCCTTGAATTGTGCCAGCTTGAGCTCTTGTTCGCAAAAGTCCTAAGCATCGGCATCTGAGACACTCAATGCTTGTACAGCATATCGCACCTTCATTTTCTTTCTTTTCCCACTGGACGTGGACCTTCTTAAGCTTGTTGCCAACCCCTCTCCACGTTGCAATGCCTCCAATGCCATTACATAAGCCCCTTTCACATGCTTTCCTTTAATGCCAACGAGGTGGCTTACGGTTGCCAATGAGTTGCGGACAAGCTTAATCATATGGCAGGCATGTAAGGCAATGTGAACATTTTTAGAGCTATCAGCTGGATTGACAAAGCTTGTAATAAACTGATGAAAGTCCGGTCGAAGCTGAGCACCTAAGCAGTTAGCCATAGTGAAGCTCGACGAGGCACCGTCAAAAGAGACACAACTTCAGCCTACACTGATGTAAGGGTCTCAATAAATTATTTGGTCAGCTCCGCCCTGTCCGCGCCAGTAAGTGAGTCAATTAAAAGTATGCGACTGGCATCTGATGTTATACCAACAATCATGAATACACACACATTTCTGGCTTCGGGGAGACTGCCATCATATAGCCCTGTTCCAAAGTCTACATACCCGACTACTTTCTCTACAACAAGCTCTACATGTTTTCTTATGGCCGTGTGACCAGAGCGCAGTAGAAAGGTTCACTCCGTTCTTGTGCAAACTTTTCGAGGAAAGGAAAATGCTTCAGCCGTGAAGCCAGGAGCTCCGTCGATTGATCGATACCAATCCCGAAGTGTGCACTGTGACGGAAGGGCACCATTGAATTTGGATCAGACGTACTCATACGCGGCCGGAGAATAAAAATGTAATGTCAGCGCAAACGCAGGGAGCTCAGGTGGGCAGTTGTGTTCGTTGCCCGCCCTGCAGAGAAGCTGCTGAATGTCACTTGAAAAGGCAAATGTAAACACACGTGCGAGCCTTCTTCTGAAAGGAGATTTCGTTTTCTTATTTTTTTTATGACTTCTTGTGCTGTCTCATTTCTCTTCGCAAGCCCTCGCTTCGATTGCTGCAGAGTCTTAATTTTTTTCTTCAACTGCGTTATCTCTTCTTCAGAGGCACGTACTTTGTCCTTGTACCATTGTTTGGTTGGTGAAGATACAGGTGGTTCTTCAACTTCAGGCACTTCGGAAAGCTGGGCACAATCACTCGATGGGCAGTCTTTATGCTAGCGGTCTGGATGCTTTCTTTTTACCTGAAATGGACACCATACATTTATGTTGAGTTTCAAGTTCGTGGAAACAGTAGCTAATAAACCAAATGTACTTTAAACTTTATGCTGGGACTGCTGAGCCCCTAAAGCTTTCGCCTTGCGAAGCAACTTGTAGTTTTAGGGAGCTGTCGCACGCGAGCAGAGGGGATACGGCACAGATTTTTCATTTTTGCTGGCAGACAGGGCATTAACTGCATCTTTAAATTCGGCTTTACTGTTGCCACGCAATCACGATCACTTCTTTTCAACAAAACGAAACAGAAAAACGGCGCTCACGGCTCACGTTTTCATACGAACACACAACCAACGCAGCACCATATTGAAAAAAAAAAAAAGGGGGGGGGGGGGAGGAAACAAAACACCGCCGACGACAGAGACGTACCCTTTCCTTTGCTTCAATGTCAGACAAAAGCCTTCGTCGACTCTCGATTACGGCAGCCGAACACATCTCACGTGAGAAAGCCATTTCGCCGAGCGTGCCATGGTTTGACATTCTGCAGTATAGTGCTCACGGGCTTCCGTAGATGCGGCGGAAACGCAGGAACCACTGATGGCACACTTCCCGCCCGCAGTCTGGTTGTTTGCCCGGTGCAGCCAAAGCACTCTGGCGCGAAATGCACAGGCGATCTCCATCTTTCGCATGCCACCTTTCAGGCGAACGGCCCGCCCGCTCCCACAGACTCTGCACTGAGTCCGCAGTTCGGGATCTTTTGGAAACCCGTCAAAAATATTGCGACTATTATACCACATCAGTTAGCGCCCCTCAGTAACGCGCGCGTAATGTATCAATCGAAGACGTTTTCGTATACTTGCAGGTGGAATGTGAGGCCACAACCTTTGTTCAGCTGGTTTTCAAATCCTTAAGTAATGCAAGAGGCAACCGTTGTCAAACCGTTGGTGTTCACATGTCCATAGCGTCAACTTGCACTCCAAAACAACGCACGAAAGCAGCAGCGTGAGCAGGCGTGGAGCGAGCTTTTTGACACTGGCAAGATGGCGACGGCCGGCTTCACTTGACGAGCTCCACTCTAGCAAATTCTATATATCCTCCTTGATTGGGCCGGATCCTGAAGGTGCCGAAATGTCGCTGGTGGTCGAGGCGGCGGAATAGTGGGGCTAATCCAAGGGCGACTTATGGAATAGACCGGTGGGATGCCTGCATTTGGCAATTTTTCGCGGACAACAGCCTGAATCCAGATGATGATTGGTAGTGAACTCTCAGAAGGCCAGACGAAAGAGAAAGATGGTGATGCCGCCTCGATTTCGCGACGCACAATCCGCACGCGGCTATCAGCTGTGGGCGGCTGCAGGGACGAATGAGCGTCTTCGCATGATGACGTAGCAGCGGTTTTTGGAAGCCGCACAAACTGTTGGGCGATGCGGCGAATCTTGGCGTATTCGGAACGTCGACACGTCAGAGATTCCTCGACCACGTTCATGGTCGAGCAATCTCTGAAGACAAGCAAGTAAAGGCATCATCTGCGATGCCTTTCAGGATGTGGCCTACTTGATCAATCTTGGACATATTGACATCGACGCGGTGGCAAAGAGCTAAAATATGAAAGATGTACGTGACGTATGATTCGGTGGCTGTTTGAGTGGCCAGCAGCCTGGGGGGACATACCGCGTAGCTGTTGCTGCCCAACTGACCAGTTCGTCTTCACGAGTGTTATACCGGCCCTTGAGGTAAAAAAAAAGTTCACCTAATGCGAAATTTGAGCGCAGCTCTATTCGTGTTTTCATTTTCGCGGTATATTGGCCGGCGCGGACAATCTGTCTCGTGCGGCACGTTGCAAATGGAGCGCAGTGTGGCGCGACTGCCTCGCTAATCGGGAGATAGCTAGCGCGCGATTCACCGTAGCCGCCGCCTCCCAGCCGAGCACTGCTCGGGCATTTTTGCTGAGCGCTTTCGTTCTCACGCTTTCGCCATACCCTCCTCCGCTTTACTCCTAGCGCCTTTTCGCTCTCGTCGCTTTTTCCGCTGGCTCGTTCGCTCGGTTAGAAGTGACTGCGTCAACGGCGACGCTCGCCGCAGGAACGGGTGCCTAAGAGCGTCGCTCTAAAAGATTTACCGACGATTACGTTAATCCTTATTGCGAAATTTGAGCGCAGCTTTATACGTGCTTTCATTTCGCGATATATTGAGGCATCGCGCCGATCACCGCAGCGACGGGCAGAGCCGCGACACGCGGCGCTATACTATATAGACGGGCCACACACACACAGTTGCCGTTTCGCGGTGACTGCATCTTATGCAACTGTAATCTTTACCGGGAAACGCTTGCGGCGAACGCTATGCGAGAAGGCAAGCTTTCTGGTTCTTTTCAAGCGAAGCTTGTATACGCTAGCCCGCGCCGGCGATGTAACACTAAAAAAGTCGTAAAATAGGACGTAACCACAACTATATACAGACGTGATAGCTTCGGATTGTGATTTGAATATACGAAAAAACGTAATTCTTTTACGCAGAAACTCAAACACAAGCCCCTTTTCAGCATTTCTACCACTCATACAGCAACGCACCGCGGTTTCCTCCTGGCAAAAATACCATTCGGATGGCGCTTGCCTCCTCGGCAGCCTACAACAACGTTGTATGTAGGCTCCCTACGCGAGGCGAATGCGAAGGCCAAGTTTAATAAAAAGAAAGCTGCAGTTGCTGGGAAGCCTGATAAGCAGCCAGGGATCTTTGAATTCTATCCGGTGCCACTCTTAAAGGCGAAGCTTAAGCGTCATCTAATTTTTGTTGCGTGTAGCTGATGCAGAAGCCTGTTTACAATATATTTACACGTAGGCTAACGGTGGCCAAGATCCTATATATCGGGAACACGTCGTCTTCCTCAGTGCAGCCACACTGTGGCGACTGTTCCGACCCCCGGCAGTAGAAGCACCGTCCCTTCAGTGATTTCCCTACACCCCCCACCCCTTGTTTTACTGAAGGCACCCCCTTAATTCGCAGCGGCTGTTTGGTTTTTACGCGCGACAGAAAATTTTGTGTAATAGCGCCGGAAGAAGGGCATGTGTGCGCGAACATTGTCCATAGCTTGCTTGTAATGGGAGACTCTAACACGAAAGAAAGTGCGGCGAATACGACGACCCCCCGGGCTTCAAAGCTTCAGGGCCAGGGCACAAGCGTCGGAAGCGTGCAGCAAGGCGGTGTTGCCGCGTGGTGACACCGAACAGAACGCCGCAACCGAAGACCGCAACTGAACGCCGCATCCGTCCCCATCAACGGCGGTGACACGCCGGACAGCGCCGAGCGTTTACAGCGCACAAGTCGGAGAAAGAGAAATAAATTGGGTTACGACCTACCTATCTAACTGCAACAGTACGTTGACGGTGTAATAATATATGTAGCGCGGGTGTGGAAAAAATAAAAAAAAATCTGTCGCAGTTTCACCCGAAAGGCGAAGCATCAATTGCGATAGCAAATTTACGAGTTGAGAGCTATACGGAGTAAGGAGTTTTATCAGCTGTATAAACTTGGACATGCAGCAGCACCATCAACGCGCATAACTGTTTTCGACGCGGTCGGAGTTTTGCCCGCGTTCGCACTGAACGCGTGCGGCGTTGGTGACTGTTGCCGGTGCCTCTGGGGGCGCTTCGAAGGTTTGCGACGAGATCAGAATGGGACACTCAATAAGCAGCGTCGGAAATCTTACCCACCTTGTCGCCTCGCAACGTTTTTATATAAATACGCGATTGGTGCCGCAGCTAAACGTCGCCTCCCCTCCCTCCCTTCCGTCCCCCCACAGTCTTTTGCGCGACGAAAGAAGTCGCGCTTCCTCTCTATATATGGTGATTGTAAAGGAGGAAAGAGACGCTTAAAGGGACACTAAAGAGAAACAGGAAGTTCATCTGGAATAAAATAGGGACCTTCAGGAATGCGTGCAGTTTTTGTTGGGTGCAAAAATATGAGTTATTAGCGGAGAAATTCGTAAACAAAGACCAAATATCTCTTCCTCAATTTCTCTCACCCCAGATTTGGCGCTGAAGCAGTGTCGTCACAGATTTCATTGCTCTCGGCGAATCAGAATGCGCCATGATACGTCACCGCTTGCGTAAACGGCCGAGGCACTGGATGCATCATGGCTGCATGCATGGTCGCTGCGTTTGCGTTCGCCGCGATGGATACCGTTGCTGCAGCTGAACCTTGCAACGAAGAGCTCACCAGGGAAGCAGGACTGCATTTCAGCGATATTCAGTGAAACGGAGCGCGAAATGATCCTCCGTGCTCGAGCGGTAGGTGTTTCCGCGTGCGATGGCGGTGAGCCGCCGGCCGCGCCGGCGGAGAGCTTCGTTTTCGTCGACGGAAGGCGAAGCGTCCGGTCCGCCAGGCGACGATGTTCCCGACAGAACAAGCGTAGAAAGTTGCGCACGTACTCGGTATGGTTATTTCGTGGCTTTATTTAATGACATTCAGCACTCACCGAGCCGCCAGTTTGCTGCTGCAGGGGCACCTGAAGGGGGTTTGATGAAGGCCGCATTGAGGGAACAGCTGCTCGAGAAAGGACTGGCCTCTGGGGCACGCCAAGATATTTTCCGAGGGCAGGATTATACACATAATCCGAGGGCGAGAAATGCAGAGAGCTCACCATCGGTTTCTCTGGCTCTTTTGCCGTTTTATCATCGGCAGAGCACTGAGCCATTGCGAACGCCGGGGAGCCGGGGCTCACCGCGCGACACCACATGAAAGGACACAATCGAGTCAACACTGCCGCTGCCCCTGAGCAAGCGCCTTGGGCCATTTATACAGCCCTCAACACTACACACACGAGGCATTTTCTGGCTGTTTCCCGCGAAGTCAACGTTTTTTGAGCCACGCAACACGCAACCAAACACCGTAGAGCGGAACAGGCGCGCGCGACGATGCATTGACCAAAAACGAAACTACGAAACTATCACGACCGGATGTATCGCAATGCCATTTTTTTCTTATTTATCTAATTTTGTGCTAAACTTGTACTTCCTCGCTTGAAACGGTTTAAAAAGTTGGCAAATGCTGTTTATGTAAGTTTAAGGTGTATTTCATTTTGCGTTTTATTAACAGCGATAAATCGCTCTCGACCAATCGCGACCGGCCTGCATTTGTAATCTCTGACGTCAGAACGTGTAGTGCGGGAAATTCGAAGGGGCCTCAGCACCTATCCTTCAGTTTTTCGCTATTTTCTCGCCTATTAAACATCTGTTTGCAGTAAGAATGGTATGGCTGTGATCGTGAAAGGATAATCTACCATCTAAGCTTAACTTCCGGTTTCTCTTTAGTGTCCCTTTAATCTGCAGCCCTTCAGGGAGCACGGCGCGGAACGCGCGTTTGCTCTCCGACGTGCGTTCGCTCCCCGTGAAAGCGCGCGTGCCTCGCACCCTTTCACTCGCACATACAGCGTCCGAAGTGCGGCGACGAGTACATCGCCGTTGACGTCATACGGAACCTCACGGCGACGGCAACGACGACGACGCCGATGGCAGAAATCCGCTTTTGAGTGTCCATATAATTGCTATCGCAATAAAACAAAAATGCAGTTCCACTCAACGTGAAAGCTGGGGAAGTGCGAAGCAGTGATTCGCCAGTGTTTCCCTTGTGTTTTCATTGTGTTTATCTCGTTTTATCCTGTGTTTATGTTGTGTTTAGCTATTCTTTTCACAATGTTGGTATTAGCTTGCCTACGCTGGTGAGCAATTTCAGCTTCTCGGGCGCGCACCGCTTGATCAGCCCTGCGTCGGCGCTGTTTTTCACGGGCGAGCGCCCGCTGTCGCTCCAAGCGTGCTTGCTGCCCCGCGTCCATGGCGGGAAAGACCATAGAATAAACTCCTTGGAACCAACATTGAATAAAGACTGTCCCGGAGCGCGGGAACGTCGGGAGCGGCTTTTTCAGCGCGCCTTAGCGGAATCTTTCTTCTTGTGAGGATGTGGCGCCCTCTCTTCATTAGTTTCGGTATGAGCATGGCGTTTTCGATCGTGTTTTCATTAGTTTGGGTTAATTATTGCGTTAATTCATGATGTTTTTCCTTATTTTATAACATTTTATACTTACTTGGTTTAATTTTATCCATTTCTACGGGAATGTTATGGGAATTTTATGTCTTACGTATACCTTGTGTTGTGCTGACAACCACCGACGAGGGACGACATCCCGTGTCCCTAAAGTGCTCCGCGCTTAAAAAATTAGTAGCCCTTCCCCTGTCGAGGAAATGGGAGTAAGCAAAGCTTGTCGCGTGTTTTTTCGGTGTTCCTCCGAACGAATTGCCCTGACGAGTATCACGTTATGCTCGAACCACAACGGGTCACACGCACTGCAGCTGGCTCTGAAGTTCCGTTTGAGAAACTCGCGTTAAAACCTGGCCGTCGCACCGGGGAAGTTGGCGCTAGCTTGCTGAAGCGTGCAACACCTTTGTCGGGTTCCTGGAGGGCTAGACGACGCTGACGTTTGGCCTCAGCATCGTGTTCCCGCAACTCCGGGCCGGCGGCTCTTCGCTGACGTTTCGCCTGAGCTTCGAAAGCCCTCACGCTAGAATCGGCACGTCGACGACGAGGCCTTTCCCGAGCGCGTTCATTCTCGATGGATTTCCCTGAAATTTCTTCAAGATTAAATCTGTCCGTTACATAAGACATTGAATGGCTCATACCCCCTTAAGCAATGGCTCATAGCCCCGGGGGGTAAACGTGGCCTGTCCATTACGACGACAGAAGTGAAATTCTACGCTAGAATGATTAGCGGCAACGCAGCCGGCTGTGGAAGACACCCCTCTAATTGCACACCCCGCTTAATTTATTTGCGAGACACTACGTCTTTTTCATGTCTGAACGAGCCACAGTGATTTGGCCACGCATGTGATCTCGCTTTACAAACTGAGTCATGGAATTCACTCGATTTCTACATGTTTTAAACTTCAGCAGCAGCTCAGCACGGTTAGGATCCCGTTTTGCTTGGTCCTACAGAAGTTCTCTTTCCTTAATTGCCGCTAATATTTGTGGCGACAACCGTTTGTGCTCTTCTACGCGTAATCTGACTTTTTAGAGCGGATACATTTGTTCCTATAATTATGGAGTATCTCAACAAAGCAGTCGTATAAATTAGCTGGTGAGATTACACAATAGGGACTGCCAGTCATGCTTTTTGATGCATTCGTCAGAGCCTTGGATCAACAATGGAAGTTTCCTTTTTACAGCGGAGCTGTTAAGTTTTTCGTAAGTCTGTTTCGTGCCGACAGAAAACTCGGCCCAGCTGTGCGTCGCCGAGCCACGCTACCTCCTCGCATCACACATGTGCGGAGTCTCGCCGCGACATGCGTGCGCTTCGCCTTCCATCTCCCCAGCCGAGGAGAAGCAAGTGTTCGCTTAGCCGTGACGTCACTGATATGCAAGAAAGCTCTGCGCATCCGGCGCGCCCACAGAACACCCATACAAACTTAGAGAAGGGAAACTGTACCTTCCACAGTGCAACGAAAATAAGCGTAGCGATGGCGTTGTCAACTAAAGTATGCGACCGAGAGATGGCGCTGGCAAAATTAAAACTAACATCATCATCATTACTCAGTGAGCAATATGGCCGCTACGGTAGCTGTTCGTAGAGCTCGTCGCGCTGCTCGCTCGCTGGTTTTGGGCGTTTTGTTACCACTTTCGGGACGGTATTCGTGTGCTGTACTCTAACATGACTACAGATATTTTTATTATGTCGCCAGATGACCGAGAGGCCTCAACTGGCAATAAAACACTTCAAAAAAGTAAGCTGACATTGTTTATTGTCAATGGTGAATGAAGCAGTATATGCTCGCAATTTTCATTCAGGTTAGGTGGACTCAATGTTGTCCGTCACTGAATTTACAACATACAGAAAGACAGATAACCATCTATTTAATGGAACCCAAAGCTGAAATCGAGCGAAGTTTTCTCATCATGTTCGGCGTGCCGCTAATCCAGGAAGAACGAAGCTTCATACAGCGATATTTATGCCGAGCTACCCTCGTACATGTATTGCGTACAGTGCTGCTTGACGTTTTACATTCCTTGCGTTCGACGAGTTCAGCTAGATTAAAGAAGGGAACATTAAAAATTGCTCGGCAAAAAATGTACTGTCAGCAAGATAAGCTCGGGCTGTAATGTCCCATTGCTCTCATAACACATTGGCGAGAGGCACGAATTGTAGGAGGGGTTGGGGGGGGGGGGGGGGGGCGGCATTATGCTAGATTTTACATGATATATTTTCTGCTCTCTCCTGCACATTTAGTGTTCAGGTGCGGCAGTAAAGGCTTTGACACAAGTGGAGCACTCGTAGGGAAACCAAGCAACGTTATAGAGACAGCAGTGCTTACAAGGACTTCTACAAATACTGTGTGAATAAACAAGGACACTAAATCAACATATAAGCAAACCCAATTAATGCTCACAGATCCTTGGAATATGCAACTTGCGGTTTCATGTTGGAAAAGAATCTCGGTATATGTATTCAAACAAGGCAAAAAGGTTGCAAGGAGATGAACACTTCAGTTGAGTAACAGAGGCGAGCAAGGGAAGCCTCAGCTTGGAGCCAACGTTTCACTAAAGAAACGTATTTGTGGGGGCCGAGACGAAGACAAGTAGCCAAGGTTGAATACTGGGCGTGTTGGTATAGCATACTAGAGGTTGGATTGCGCAACATTTTTCACGAGACACACAGGCAGAAGACAAGTTCCCACACTGTGCTTTCCCTTGCTCGTCCACTGTTAATTCGCAGAATGTTAAGCCGAACTTATTCTGCGAGTACATTTCAAACTCTTTTTGGGTGCATGCTCGGGTTTGTCATCTGCTGTTTGAAGAGAAAGAAAAATTGTTTTTAGTGATTTCTCAAGTTTGTGAAGTATGAAATAGGCTGGCCGGTTGTGTGAGCTTGCCTTTTCTAGCTATCTCTTATGGTGTAGGGCTAGCCTAGTTATTGATTCCATGAAAACTGGCAATGAGCCTCTTGTAGTAAACAAATGTAAAATACGCGTATCCAGATCTAATTCTAATCCTAGCACTTGCCATGTTAACAACGTTCTCCTATATTTTGTCACGTCATATAAATATCTCGGTGTACACATTAGAAATAACTTAAATTGGGCCGTTAATATAGAGTACGCAATGCTAATCACATGCTCTGGTACTTACGGCGCAACTTTCCAAAGCACCGTTTACTTTAGAACTACAGCTTTACAAGACGAATTTGCTCGAAACTTGAATATGCATCTGCAATACGGAATCCCAGTCACGTTAACCTTATTAATTCACTTGAACTAGTACAAAATAACTCTACTCGTTTGATTATTTCTAATCATAACCGCACCATGAGTATAACCTCAATGTAAACTAACCTAGCACTTATTCCACTAGCTAATTGCCGCAAAGTCGCCCGTCTTTTGCTATTTCATAAAATTTTCTATCACACCACACTTCATGACGACTTCATACTGTGGCCTCAGTGCATTTTAAACTGTCGATCATCGCAGTAAGGTAGGAATTGATTCATGTAACACGAAGTCTTTCTTTCAATCTTTCATCTCCCGTACATCTCAGAAATGGAACCATCAGGTATCGTAGCCATCACAGATAACAAACTTTTTTTTTTTTTTTCAGAACGTTAGCTAACATTGTATAATCAGGACAATCATTATGTTACAAGAACTCACTGCACTTGTATATTTTACTCTACTACTTTGTAACCACTCCCCTCTTTATTGCCATGTGGCCCTGAGGGTACTTTAAACAAAAAATAAAATAATAAAATGAAGAGTGACTGCCAGAGTTTCAGTCAACATGATGTATCATTTCCTTAAAATTGCATTGAGCTCTTTTGATTGTTTTAAAATGCTTTGCTGTTTTATGTAACAAATTATCGTTGAGGGAGCATGTGATACTTCGTGGTACCAATGCCCGTCAAACTGATTTTCAAAGAGCAGATCACAGGGTTTGTGCATTAGCAAGTAGGAGCTTGCTACATTGTTTCTGTCCTGGTCGTCATGGCTATAATGACTGGAAAAGAAACAAGTTGTGACTCAACATGTTACTTCTCCGGGTGCCATAAAACGCCCTTAAAAGCAACTAAGCTTGTATGTCAAATTTCTCAATCCCGCTCGGGTACGATACAAAACTGTAGACTGCTGCTTTCCTGATAGGGCTCACACATTTCTATCTGGTAAACTTGCAAACATTGCATGGTGAGGCACGTAGTTCAAGAGGACCTGTTGTCATTATGGTGACAGTTGAGCTTCTTGTGGCTTAGTGTGGGCAACTTGTAGACCAATAATCTCTCTTTTGTCCGTCTTCCTGAAAAGAGAAATGACAAAGCCATGACACACATGCAAGCAAAATTTGGTGAAACAAAAGTTAGTCCCATAAATGAAAAAATGACGGTTCTAGTTGAAGTGTCTAGAAACATACCCTGTGAGGATTCTGGCCCTTGATGTTACTTCCAGTGGTGACACGTTCATTGTTGACTTGTACGTCCAGAGAGACTATAGAGTCGCCCGCCGTGGTTGCTCAGTGGCTATGATGTTGGGCTGCTGAGCACGAGGTCGCGGGATCGAATTCCGGCCACAGCGGCCGCATTTCGATGGAGGCGAAATGCGAAAACACCCGTGTACTTAGATTTAGGTGCACGTTAAAGAACCCCAGGTGGTCAAAATTTCCGGAGTCCCCCACTACGGCGTGCCTCATAATCAGAACTGGTTTTGGCACGTAAAACCCCATAATTTAACGAGACTATAGAGTCCAAAGTGATGAGTCCAAATATGAACAGCGTCTTGGAGGCTGAAGTCGAAAGAAAAAGTTGTCGCAGTTTCACCTGAAAGGCGAAGCATCAATTGCGATAGCAAACTTGTAGAGAGCTATACGGAGTACTGATATTAGCTTTATCAGCTGTATAAACTTGGACATGCAGCAGCATCGGCAACACGCAGAACTGTTGTCGACGCCATCGGCGTTTTGCCCGCGTTCGCTCAAAATGCGTGCGGCGTTGGTGACTGTTGCCGGAGCCTCTGATATAAATAGGCACTGCGTGCCGCAGCTAAACGTCGCCTCCCTTCCCTCCCCCTCCCCCACGGCCTCTCGCTCGTCGGAAGAAGGCGCGTTTGCTCTACATACATGGTGATTGTGAAGGAGAACAGAGACGCCTACTTCTGCAGCCCTTAAGCGAGCACGGCGCAGAACGCGCGTTTGTTCTCCGCCGTGCGTTCACTCCCCGTGAAAGACGCGCCCCTCGCGCCCTTTCACTCGCACATACAGCGTTCGGCGCGCGCGCTGATTTCTTCTCCAAATGACGTCATACGGAACGTCACGGCGACGGCGACGGCGACGGCGACGGCAGAAATCTGCTTTTGAGTGTCCATATAATTGCTATCGCAATAAAAAGAGCCTCAATTACTATGATTCAAGTGTGGGTGAGTTTGTGATTCATGTATGACAAAGAACAGTGCACACAACGCTCCATGGCAGAAAAACACAACACTAGGCAGTTTTAGTATTGCGGAAATGGCTCCACGCTAAACGCAATAAAATAACGGGGTCAGACTGCGCATGCTCAGAACGCTATTTCAGTTTTGCGGGTAGCGTGCGTCCGCTATTTTTCAAATATAGCGGATACGCTAAACGCTCGCTAAGTTTCTAGCGTTGCAAACATGGTGGCACCCTCGGCCCGAGCGCTTGACATGCAGGCTTGTTTCAAGGCTTGGCGTGGATCCACACGGCTAGTTTGGTTGTCGAGCTGCTCAATTTGCTGCTTTGATATACTCGCAGCTAGATGGTTTCGCGCTTAGCAGCGCATCGTTGTCTTACGCTATACTAAAACTCTATCGAACAGCGTTCCGCAAAGATTTAGCGTGCGTAACACGCTAACTCTAACGCAAGCATTTTCCGCAATACTAAAAGTCTCTACTGTTTTGAGTGTGCATTTCTTTCACTGGTGTCCTTGTGTGGGCTGTGGTTAGTCAAGCCTCGATTTGATGACAATTGTTTCTGCCAGATACTAGTAATAAACACAGTCATTTTATTATGTCTCAAATGCAGTTAATCTAACGGTATCACCGGAAGTACATTTGTCGATAATGTGCAGTGAATTTATCTCGGTGTATTATTTATGCAGAAACTGCCAGAACTTTATTATTTATGCTGTACTCATGTTAGCAATTTTAGCAACTTTGCAAAATAGCAAGAGCCTCGTTTGAATTGCTTTGGAAGGGCAATAACTTTATAATTATTACAATTTTCTACTTTTAAGAAATGACGACAGGAATCTGTTTTATCCGGCTCGCACGCAAACAAATTCAAAGTTGAAAATACGAAGCACTGCTTTTTTACTCACCGGCGCACACGGCCAGGGGCTGCAAGGTTAATCCGCTTTCGTGGGCAGTCTTCAAGCAGACTGCGCTCGGTTCCAGCGATGAATTTTCGTGCTGGCCAGCAGCTTTTTTTTTTTTTTTTTTTCAACTAACACGTCATTACGCGGCCAGAAGCGGCAGATCTAACGGCGGAAGCCGTGCATGCAGCTGTTATGCCAGTGAAACGCCGCAGCTAATAAAGTTCACCGTCTTTAAACACGTTCGCTTGGTGGCCGCTATCGAATGTTGGACGCATTAACATGGCTGAGATATTATTGATATCTAATTAAAACGAACCTGCGCGATGCTGCTCAAAGGAAACGACCACCCCGTTCGCAAATATAACCGCCGTACAATTTGAATCGATAAACGGCACAGACTGCAATCGATACCAGTGGGCTGCTGCTGATCACACGCCAGTGAGGCCTCAAAACCTTTATTCAAGTAACAAAGCACGGACTTTAATAATAGAAGTCAAATTTTAAAAAATGTCACAGTTTCGCCCTAAGGGCGAAGCAATGAATGCGATAGCAACACAGCAATGTCATACGAAGTAACGTGAGCGGCTTTGGTAGCAATATGAATTGTAGTAAACATGAGCTGATTAAGTAAGCAGGTGTGCTGCGGCGTAAGTAGACCGACCTGAAGAGAGACTCGATGACCACGAGAAGGCGCGTGTGAAACGGTGGTGTTGGTGAGAAGCGCTTCCCGTGGGCAGCGCTTGCGAAGGGACACACCTGTAGCGCTGCACTGCCGATCCGGGCAGCATTACATGTGTAGCGTGCGTTGGAAAATGTGGCCCGACTATTACTAACTGAATGAACAAGCGTGGTGTGAACGCGCACAAACAAACATGAATAGATCACACTGAATGACTGCAGATAACGACTGTCAAAACGCTGGCAGCAAGCGCGTACGCTGCAGCAGGCGAAGGTATGTGCGGTCTATCGCTTCAACGGAAACTGAGCGGCGAATGCACGGCGCATAAAGGTCAGAGCCGTGTGGAGAAAAGAGACGGTGCGGGCGAGCGACGAGCGCGGTTGTTGGCAGAGTAGAAGTGCGCCTCCCCCCCCCCCGCTCCCTCCGGCACTGGCTTCCCGCTTCCTTGCCTGCGCGTGGGAGATTGAGTGCGTTCGCTCTCCGTGATAGCGGGCGTCGCCGCACGCTTCCGCTCGGGCATACGGCGCGCGGCGAAGATTTTATCTATACGGAACCTCACGGCGACGGCGACGCCGACGACAGAAATCCGGTTGCAGTGTCCATATAATTGCTATTGCAATAAAACAATATACTGCTTATTTTGTAAAAAATTCACCGTAACTATGCTTGTCGGTTATTATATGTACATTGATAGATCAAATGTTGAGCCGCTTTGAGCGCCCCTAGCAGAAAATAGTTGCAGTGGCTTAGCTCGGCTATGCCAGGATATACGTAGCGTTAGCAAAGGTTCAGCTGAAGGTCCGAGTCGCATTGGCGCTTTCGCTGAGTTTCACAGTATATTCAGTCGATCGGCGAGCCTTGACGTCATCGACGGCATTTTGTTGTTGCTGCAGGGGTGGTCGGGCACGTCGCTCAGCCTCCTGGCGACGCCGCTTTGCTAGACGTTCGTCCCTTTGCTCCAGTGTCTCCGCAGCACGTTTAGCATTCTTCTGTTCATTCCTCCTACGATCAACCGCTAATTGCCAGGCAACTACTTCGGGATCCGATGAGTCAAGCTTCTCCGTTCTTCTGCGCTGTTGAGCAGCATTTGCGCTCTCCTTCTCCATGGCTATACCACACTGGCAAACGCCAGTCAGAAGCGCAGCGGCTCCAGCGCAGTGTCAGACGGCGACTGCACAGCGAGCGCGCGCCGGCGCCAGTGCGTCTAGCATGGCTACGACGTCACTCCTCTGGAATGCGCAGACCGGCGGCGGTGAGTCGCGCGCGGTGGCGGCGGAGTGCGCGAGAGGTGCCGGCTCCGGTGGCTCCGGTGCGCAAGCCGAGTGACATCACTGATCCTTGCGCATGCGCAGCACGGCTCTTGATGTGCCGCGCGAAACGGGCTTGGCTAGGCCAGTGTAGCTAACGCTACAAAATACGAACTAAAGTGTGCGACCAAATTACAGTAGCTCCACTTGCGCGCTTATGCTGGAACGCGCCGTGGTTGATTTTTCACCATCTGTGGCCATTTGGTGAACTCGATAGTTTCCGGGGCCTGGCGCGCTGACAGACGTGTTCCCTCTCTCGTCTAGTGAACACGCATGTGCAGCTGCCATGGGGCGTCCGAAGAAAGGCAAGACTCCCGAGGAAGAAGCCGCCTACAAGGAATCTCGGCGCGCGTCTCAGCGGAACTACGATCGACGAAGGAGAGCCAATCCTGCCCATCGCGCCGTGGCCGCCGCCGACAAACGCCGTCGCCTAGCCGAGGATCCCGAGTTTCGGGCCAGAGGCAACGAACGCTGCCGACTGAATGTTCGGCGCCGCCGGGAATCGGTTCCGGGCCTGCGTGTCACCGAGAAATTCCGACGCCCAGCCCGCAACTCCATGGGAGGTGCCAAACCAGAACTGGCTCCGCTGTGACCCAGCCTTGCACCACTATAGTCGGGTACAACTTAAGACAGGAGAGGGCCCGCCCAGATGACCCAAGTGCAGCAGCCGATTTCCTCCGCGACTAAAGAAATAGTCCCGCTGACGCGACGCGCCCCGGCTTGAAGCGTGGGCTGCCATGTTCTCCGTCGGCGGGGACACCGGCCGTCCAGCTCATGACACAAGTCTTTAATGCGCGCCCATTGGTGGAGGCTCGTATGCATCCGCCTTTGAGGGAGCAAATGCCGCTGTCATCTAAAGTTGTACCCGACAAACTGCCCACATTTCCGTCCGCCGTCGTCCGTGCTCACATCGACTGCTACGCCATCTGTCTGTCATGGATGAAACGTTGCATTCAGCGGCTCAACGTCTATACAGGAGATGGCGCTGCTGTGTATAGCGCGTTAGGGTGCCTCGATGCCCAGCGCCGCCGTCGGCGGCGCTAGGCATCGAGGCACCCTATAGCGCGTTCCAGACCACACAATCTCTTTCTGCCATGGACGAACCTAAGGCGCGGCAAGCTGCGGCTCAGCGTCTACGCAGACAGCAAGCTATACTCCCGCGGCGAGGGCGCGGGAAACATGGGCAAAGCAGCAAAAACTCCAAGCGGACCCGGATTTGAGGGCGCGGGAAGCATCGGCTCGCCGGCAACGCCGACAGCAAGCTACCCCGGAGGCGAGATCGAGGGAAGCGGCGGCAAAGCGGTAACGCCAACAACAAGCTGCTCTCTTACGGTGCATCTCGTACGACTACAAGCAGCCCACGACCACCAGGGGAACGTGCATAGACCTCGTCTTTGCAAACTTTAGGATGTATCCGCTAGAAGAACCGCTGGCTCTGCATTTCACCGACCATAAAGCAGTAATAATGAAATCGGAACGCAACCCGGAACGCAACACGATATACGCGTTATGAGCAATAATACACATTGCATATACTGTACACCGCGTTGTCGCGCATTTACATGCGCGAGTGGGGCAATGTCTCGGGTAATTTTATGGTATAACGATCCCCAGTGCTTCGCTCCATTCATCATGATTCACTTCGTGGATATGCGGTGATTTTTTTATTTATTTTTTTGTTCTGTTGGCATTCAAAGTTTTCAGAATATTGACACGTATACATGTTTATCTTTCACCGGTGGCGGCTTTCCACCGGCTAACAAATGTTAAACGTTATCGCTCGGCGCTGGACGCGCCTGTATCGGAAGTTTCTAGAACGCTATCGATGCTTCTTTCCGTTGCCTGTTTTCATCGACGCTTATGTTATCTGATTGTATGACCAACGCGAATTGTCTAGAACTTTCTGGAAGACCCGCGGGCATCAGAGATTAATCTGGAACCTTCGATGACTCAGGTATAAAAGCCGACGCGTTTCGCCGCTGATCAGATTTTCGACGATCGCCGACTGTGTTCGCCGCTATCGTAGTGCTTCGAGTGTAGCTTGCTTTTGTGGGCACAGGTTCGCCCAATAAAGAATCAGTTTCGTCATACACAGTTTTTCGACCGTTTTCTTCACTGTCACTACTACGTGACAATATTCTACGAGACGACAGCAGGCGAATTAATGATCGGCAACAATTGGTTTCAACAGCTGCATGGGTCGTAAGATTGGATTAATATTGTTGCGACTGGGGGTCCGAGGATTTGTGTTATCCATTCAGGAATCGGAGTATGGGATCGCGGAGCTGGGCCCGACACCCAAGACGTTTAAACAAACACGTCTCGATTGCATATATACAAGAGTTTGTCAAGAAATACTGAAATAAGAGGTTCGTGCTCAAGTTCAGCTGTCGATGATGATCTTCACCAAGCGTCCGTCCCCCTCTTTTAACCATTTCGTTCTCTTTGTCCCGTCGCCTTCCCCCAATTCAGCGTCAGGAGATGGATGTCACGATGTCCCACCAATCCGGAGGTTGGGAGCACTTTCTCTCCGAAAGGAGCTTTATCCCAAGCACAGGCACCTCACTGGGCGCGAACAGGAGAGGAGGGAAGCACATTGACCCCTTCTCCGGCGAGGCAGTGTGGGCGGATGACGAGTAACATGAAGGAATGTCCCCTCCTGGCAGAGTCAAACTGCCGGCCATGAGTCGTCATGGTCGGGGATGGCTCGGACGGGGTCGTCGGATCGTTCACCATTATCTCCGTGAGCGACTGTTTCCAAGGGTAAACGGCCGATCACAACAATACGGTCAATGCAGGATTTTGCCAAATTATGGGGTTTTACGTGCCAAAACCAGTACTGATTATGAGGCACGCCGTAGTGGGGGACTCCGGAAATTTGGACCACCTGGGGTTCTTTAACGTGCACCTAAATCTAAGTACACGGGTGTTTTCGCATTTTCGTCCCCATCGAAATGCGGCCGCCGTGGCCGGGATTCGATCCCGCGACCTCGTGCTCAGCAGCCCAACACCATAGCCACTGAGCAACCACGGCGGGTACAGGATTTTGCCAACTTTCCAGAGAAAAATTATTCGCGCGCTGCTTTATGTATTGCGCCTTCTAATCCCCATTTCGATAGAAGGTCGAGATAGTCTGTGAACGGTGGCGGAGTAGGGCGGAGGGTATCAATGTTAATTTCTCCTGGCACATGTACACACGTTGTGGTCAACAGAAAGGGATGATAATGCTGTATCAAGTTCTGATAAGAATAAGCGTAAGTTGGAACAAGGGGGGCGGTAAACAGACAATACAACTATTGACAGCTCAGATGAGCATAGTCGCAAAGCAACCACTTCAGCTTGCGAAAAGGAAAGTGGTATTTATGATACAGATCACGTGTCTTTCACGAATACGGCAACAACCCATCCCCTACGCAGTGTGCGAGTGTATGAAAACAGTTCATCACCGGGTATAAGATAAGAAGTAATGGTATCGGCGGAAACATCAATTTCCGTCAAAACAAAGACATCACCAATAGACAGGGAAGACGAAGTTAAAGCACAAAAATGATTCCAGTGTCTTCGGATGCTGCGTATATTAACATGGATGGCAGTGGAAGCATTACTAGTGTTAGCAATAAAAAAGTTATCAACTTCTTTAAAGCTACCAAACGAGAGTGACCCGACAACGTCCATATTTAGACGAGTTTTTCGAGGTCATTCGGAGTATCAATGCGAACGAGAAGTCTAAACGTCTCTTGTTTTTTTTTTTTTTTTCTTTTTTTTTCCGTCTCAGAGCCATGTTGAAAGTCACTCTCCGTAGCCGCAGTCTCCGGCGGCGCGCGCCCGGCCTCAACGTTTCAACGTGGACTTTCTAGGGCCGCCACCGTCGACTTACTTTCGCAAGCACAAAATAAAGAAAAAAACAAGCGCTTTATGCGAGTAGATGGCGGTACTTTTACTATATAGGGACTTTAGGCCACGGTCGTCGTCGCTGCCACACAGCAGCAGAGTTCGAAGCAGCTTCAGCACAGCGCGCCTTGAAAAATAATACCTTCAGATAAATTACAAGTCGTTGCAGCATTCCATATGGTTCTGCCGATCCCTGAGCACTTCTCACGAAGCCGTTACGTACGCGTATACGCAGAGCCCTCGTTTATATCGTCTGCGTTAGTGAAAGAATTCACAAAGTCAGCGAGGCTGCCGTAGTAGTCGGCCACTTTTATTGCGATAGCAATTATATGGACACTCCAAAGCGGATTTCTGCCGTCGGCGTCTCCGTCGCCGTGAGGTTCCGTATGACGTCAACGGCGATGAAATCATCGCCGCGCTCCGGACGCTGTATGTGCGAGGAAAAGGGCGCGAGGGACGCGCGCTTTCACGGGGAGCGAACGCACGTTGGAGAGCAAACTCGCGTTCTGCGCCGTGCTCCCTGAAGGGCTGCAGAATTAAGCGTCCCTTTCCTCCTTTACAATCACCATATATAGAGAGCGAACGCGACTTCTTCCGTCGCGCGAAAGGCCGTGCAAACTCCGTCCTCACCACGGAGCTCCGCAGCGGCCGCACCGTCCAGCTTTCCGCCATGGCTCCCGGTGACGACAATTCGTCTGCTGCTACTACTGCAACTCCAACCACCACGTACGTCACGGTTGCCACTCCCCGCGATCCTGGCATATTCTCCGGCCAAGATAACGTTGACGTTGATGACTGGCTACGCATGTATGAGCTTGTTAGCCGCAACAACCACTGGGACCCTACCATCATGCTATCTAATGTCCTCTTCTACTTGGGCGGAACACCTCGTGTCTCGTTCCGGACACACGAGGAGGAGATCTCTAGCTGGGACGCTTTCAAGGAGAAGCTCCGCGACCTCTTTGGAAATCCGACCGGTCGGCAGCAGGCTGCAAGAAAAGAGCTTGCTACACGAGTTCTTACGCCTGCCGTCACTCGAGCCGTACGCGTCGCCAATGGCGCCACTGTTGCCCTCTGTGGTATGTGCACTGCTCGCGTAGGAATTGCTGGCCGCCAAGTTCCCGTCCTGTTCTCCGTGCTGACCAGTTGCCCTCATGGCCTAATCTTCGGGCTCGACTTTCTGACGACGCATTCTGCCCTCATCGACTGTTCCACCGGCACGCTGTGCCTCGAGCTTCCTCTTGTTTCCGACGTTCGCCCCGAACAACCGCACACCCTATGCACTACAGCGTTTATTCGGTTACCTCCAAAAGCCCTAACCTTCGTCGAATTGGCCTCAACGCCAACCGTGCCTGATGGCGACTATGTCGTCGCTCCTATTCGTGATGTCCTCCTGGCGCGCGACATCTCTGTGCCACACTCCGTCGTTACCCTTGCCGCTAATCAGATGTGTCTCCCCATTGTCAATTTTGGCTTGACGAAGCAAGTGTTACCTGAAGGCATGGCGGTGGCCACGCTCCGGTCAGTGACAGACGACCACGTCACTGCTTTTGCAGCCGACGCGTCTCCAGATCCTCCTGATTACCCGCAGGATGCTTTGAACCTCGACGGCCCATTACGTCCCATGGTCGCTCCGGACCTCGCCCCTGGCCAAGCAGCCGCCCTATATCGCCTTTTGCTTTCCTATCGCGACATATTTGACACTGACAATCGCCCACTTGGTCAGACGTCCCTTGTTAAGCATCGGATAAACACTGGTGATGCTGTTCCCATTCATCGCCGACCGTATCGCGTGTCCACGGCAGAGCGGCAAGTTATTCAGCAGGAAGTCAACAAGATGCTCGCCAAAGGCATTGTTGAGCCCTCGTCGAGCCCTTGGGCGTCGCCGGTGGTGCTCGTCAAAAAGAAAGATGGCACGTGGCGTTTCTGTGTTGATTACCGCCACCTAAACCGAATCACTAAACAGGACGTTTACCCGTTACCACGAATTGACGACGCTCTTGATTGTCTTCACGGTGCCAAATACTTTTCGTCCATTGACCTTCGATCTGGTTATTGGCAGATTTCCATCGATGAGCAAGACCAAGAAAAGACCGCTTTCGTCACTCCAGATGGCCTCTACCAATTTAACGTTATGCCGTTTGGTTTATGCAATGCCCCCGCCACGTTCGAACGGATGATGGACTCTCTGCTTCAAGGTTTGAAATGGTCAACTTGCCTTTGTTACCTCGACGACGTCCTTGTGTTTTCTCCTACGTTTGAGACGCACCTTGAGCGCGTCGCAGCTATCCTTGACGTCTTCCGCAAGGCTGGGCTCCAATTAAACTCATCGAAGTGCCACTTCGGGCGCCGACAGATTACAGTGCTCGGCCATCTCATCGATGCTTCCGGAGTACGACCCGATCCGGAGAAGGTTCGAGCAGTAACAGCTTTTCCTGTACCTCAGTCTGTCAAAGACGTCCGGAGTTTTGTGGGGCTCTGCTCTTGTTTCAGACGGTTTGTGAAAGATTTCGCAGCGATCGCTCGACCACTCACTGAACTTCTGAAGAAAGACGTGCCTTTTACGTGGGGTTCCCCTCAGGCTGCCGCATTTTCACGCCTTATCACGATTCTGACCAATCCACCGATCTTGGCCCACTTTGACGCGTCCGCACCTACAGAGGTCCGAACCGATGCCAGTGGTTATGGGATCGGCGCAGTCTTAGCGCAACGAGAACACGGACACGAACGCGTTATAGCCTACGCTAGCCGGCTCCTGACAACTGCAGAGCACAATTATTCGATTACCGAGCGCGAATGTCTTGCTCTCGTCTGGGCTGTTTCAAAGTTCCGCCCATATTTATATGGCAAGCCCTTCTCAGTAATCACAGACCATCATGCGCTGTGTTGGCTTTCGTCGCTGAAGGATCCTACTGGTAGGCTCGGTCGTTGGGCTCTCCGACTACAAGAGTATCCGTACACAGTGACGTACAAGTCGGGACGCCAACATCAGGACGCAGATTGCCTCTCTCGCTACCCAGTCCAAGACCCGACCTCTACGTCTGATACTGGCACCGACGCCTGCGTTCTCTCTGTTTTTCCACTAGTCCATGTCGCCGACGAGCAGCGCCGTGACCCGTCCTTGCGTGTCATCATTGACCGCCTGGAATCGTCACTTGCAGACAGCTCCCTTCGCTTATTCACACTTCAAGAGGGCGTACTCTACCGCCACAACGTTCAAACCGACGGCCCAGCATTACTCCTTGTGATCCCTAAACACCTTCGCTCGGCTGTTCTCCACGAACTTCACGACCTCCCCACTGCCGGTCACCTCGGTGTGTCACGTACCTACGACCGGATCCGCCGACGCTTCTTTTGGCCAGGGCTTGCTCGCTCCGTTCGAAGATACGTAGCTGCGTGTGAGAAATGCCAGCGACGCAAGACACCGTCGACGCTCCCTGCTGGGTACCTTCAACCAATTGACATTCCCGCGGAGCCATTCTTTCGGGTTGGTTTAGATTTACTTGGTCCTTTTCCTCTTTCTACCTCTGGGAACAGGTGGATCGCTGTGGCCACAGATTACGCCACGCACTACGCCATCACCCGAGCGCTCCCTACAAGCTGCGCCACAGATGTTGCCGATTTTCTTCTACGCGACGTGATTTTATTACTTGGAGCTCCGCGACAACTTCTCACAGACCGTGGCCGGACATTCCGGTCAAAAGTTACCGCGGACATCCTGCAGTCCTGTGGCACGAGGCACAAGCTATCCATGTCATACCATCCGCAAACGAATGGCCTCACGGAGCGTCTTAATCGCACTCTCACAGACATGCTCGCGAAGTATGCGTCTTACGACCACACTGACTGGGACCTCGCTCTGCCGTTTTTCACCTTTGCGTATAATTCCTCGCTCCACGACACAGCCGATTATTTGCCATTTTTCCTTCTGTTCGGCCGAGAACCAGCACTGCCCCTCGACACAAGCCTCCCTGTTCACGCAGCACCCAGCAGTGAATATGCACTTGACGCCGTCACCCGCGCTGCCTACGCAAGGGAAATTGCCCGTGGCCGCCCTCTGCACTCCCAAGAGAGTCAACGGCGTTTGTACGACCAGCGCCACCGCGACGTGCACTTCCCGCCTTGTTCTTTGGTGCTTCTATGGTCTCCGTCGCGTCAGGTCGGCCTGTCCGAAAAACTGCTGTCTCGTTACACAGGCCCCTACCGAGTGATTCGTGCCGTGACTCCCGTCACCTACGAGATCGCCCCCGACGCCCCATCTGCTTCCCAGTCCAGTGATATCGTGCACGTTACACGACTGAAGCAGTATCACCCTCCCAGTGATGACATTTAGACGCTCCGGGACGTCGCTTCTGCCGCCGGGGAATTATGCTACACGCGTGTGGTATTTGGTTGTTTGAACGAGGCGCGCGGGTGTCTAGACGAAAAAGACGAACTGCTCTGGGCTCTCGAGCTATCGGCTGATCTGGCCAGCGCTGCAGCTATCTTTTGTAAATATACTTGTAAATAGTCTCCTGTACTTAATTCTTCGTTCGCGTAACACTATCTACTAATTTGCTATCGCAATTGATGCTTCACCCATCGGGTGAAACTGTGACAAATTTTTTCCCGATAAATGCGGATTAGGGTAGGTCCGCGCCAACCTTCGCGGCTACTTAACTTTACGGGGCATAAGTACAGAGAAAAGTCGCACTTAAGTACAAGTCTTGTTTTTGAAACACGTTAAGTGCCGATGTGCGGCTTCAGTCATAAGTTAAGGCCCGTATTCACAAACGGAACTTAAGTAGGGCGTCAATAAGTGCGCAAAAAGTACAAGTTTTAGGAAAGCTTTAGGAGGGTACTTCAAAAACGACACTTAAGTATCACTTTCCAAAGTAACACTTTTCGGGTCAAGTATGTCGTCTGGTGTCGAGGATGTGTAAATAATTTACGTGAACGATCAGTTTAATCGAAACAAAATTTTTTTGCAGCCGAGTAATGCGGACATAAATGTTTCAGTGCTTGCACGCGCAATCTTGTGAGTAGAATACAAAGAACTACTAGGCTTTAGCGCTTTACTCCAACTCGTCTAGCCACAAGTTCACATTGGTTCTCGCAGCAACTGTGATTGTGTGTGTCGCCGTCCCGACTTTTTTGGTTTTGTTACTGAAAACGTGCGGTGTTTGGGCGTATAGAGTGTGTGTGTGTGTTGTGTGTTTTCAACCCACGCGGACGATTGAAAAAGAAAAATGTGGTTGATCCCTCTTATATAGGAATCGGTATAGAACACGAAAGTGAAACGTGTCTTCACAGAAGTAGTGTAATGTTTATTGCACATTGATACATAATGTCTATTGGTGTTTTGTGGCTAAAGCGCCCTTAGGCGTTGATGCACCCACGCTGACGCCTGGTGGCACGTCTCCTCCATCACGACTACCAACGTCGATGACCATGAGCAACCGTCGTGCATATGGAAGCTGCACTACGCTGCACACGCTAGCACAACGCGAAAGACGAAGCACGTAACTGACACACTAATACAACGCGCAAGACAAAGCACGTAACTGAATCGTCACCGAGTCAAATCAGCGCGTACAGCGCGTCGTAATTGCAGCCTCCGCGATCAACTTCAGAAACATTTTCAGAGCTAATTGCGGAGGCCACGCTCCGCTGTGCTGAGTACGGTGAACGCCACCTCGGTGGCGTTGGTAGTGCTTCTTGATGCCAGCGTCCCTTCGAATGCTGGCATCGAGGCGTCGTAGTGCTGAGACCACCGAAGCGTTCACTGTCGGTGCGCGTTAGTGTCATAATGCAGTACTTCTCTTTTCTGCTCGTAGGCGGCGCCACCGCCCCGAGCAAGAGCGCGGGTACACGGAGGAGTGTTAGATATATAAGGCGCGTCTGTGTAGCTCTCTGCAAATGCGTTTGTGGCGCAATGGGTTAAACGCTCGGCGATCTATCGTCGCGGACCGAGAGGTCGTGGGTTCGATTTCCAAATTTTGCATGTTTGTGGAACTTTTTCTTCTGGTTTCTTTCTTTGTATTATGTTCGTGTACATTGTAAGCTGACGTATTTCCGTGACGGAAATACGTCAGTGAAGTCTTGGTGGACCCCGGCATAAAACACTTTCGTGTTAAAAAAAATGTGGTTGATCCCTCTTATATAGGAATCGGTATAGAACACGAAAGTGAAACGTGTCTTGACAGAAGTAGTGTAATGTTTATTGCACATTGATATATAATGTCTATTGGTGTTTTGTGGCTAAAGCGCCCTTAGGCGTTGATGCACCCACGCTGACGCCTGGTGGCACGTCTCCTCCATCACGACTACCAACGTCGATGACCATGAGCAACCGTCGTGCATATGGAAGCTGCACTACGATGCACACGCTAGCACAACGCGAAAGACGAAGCACGTAACTGACACACTAATACAACGCGCAAGACAAAGCACGTAACTGAATCGTCACCGAGTCAAATCAGCGCGTACAGCGCGTCGTAATTGCAGCCTCCGCGATCAACTTCAGAAACATTTTCAGAGCTAATTGCGGAGGCCTCGCTCCGCTGTGCTGAGTACGGTGAACGCCACCACCTAGGTGGCGTTGGTAGTGCTTCTTGATGCCAGCGTCCCTTCGAATGCTGGCATCGAGGCGTCGTAGTGCAGAGACCACCGAAGCGTTCACTGTCGGTGCGCGTTAGTGTCATAATGCAGTACTTCTCTTTTCTGCTCGTAGGCGGCGGCACCGCCCCGAGCAAGCGCGGGCACACGGAGGAGTGTTAGATATATAAGGCGCGTCTGTGTAGCTCTCTGCAAATGCGTTTGTGGCGCAATGGGTTAAACGCTCGGCGATCTATCGTCGCGGACCGAGAGGTCGTGGGTTCGATTCCCAAATTTTGCATGTTTGTGGAACTTTTTCTTCTGGTTTCTTTCTTTGTATTATGTTCTATGACGTATTTCCGTGACGGAAATACGTCAGTGAAGTCTTGGTGGACCCCGGCATAAAACACTTTCGTGTTAAAATATAAACATTTCAAAAGAAGAACGCGCCGTGCTCCTGGAGCACATAAGGTTGCCTTAAGTTGCCTTATGGAGCACTTAAGACTGCCGTAGCGGTTGGCCATCTTGCTTGCTAGGCGAGAGTAGCGAAAGTCGTACTTAAGGTAGGCAATGGCTGTACTTCACTTTCCGGCACTCAAGTGTGGATTAAAGTTTACTTTAAGTACAGGATTTGTATATGAAACGCGTTAAGGATCGACCGGCTACTTAAGTCATAAGATAAGGGTAAGTTCCATTGGTGAATACGGGCCTAAGTTTAAGGCTCGTTCTTGAATACGGCGGTAAGTCTAGCTATGCATCGCTGGGATTAAGTTTAGTCAGTCAACGATAGCCAATCGATAGCCAATCAATAGCTAATTGATAATCGATCAATAATAAATACATCCCGGAAAGTGCTGGGGCTGATTTGGTAGTGCTTAGCCTAGCCCAAATACGTGGCCAATACCTTGCGATAGTCAATCGATAGCCAATCAATAGCTAATCGATAATCGATCAGTAATCAATAAATTCCGCAAATGGCTGGGGATGACTTCGTAGTGCTTAGACTAGCCAAATAAGTGGCCTATACCTTGCACAGCCAATCGAAAGCCAATCAATAGATAATCGATCAGTAATCAATAAATTCCGGGAAATGCTGGGGATGACTTGGTAGTGCTTAGCCTAGCCCAGATACGTGGCCAATACCTTGCGATAGCCAATCGATAGCCAATCAATATCTAATCAATTATCGATCAATAATCAATAAATTCCAGAAAAACCTGAAGATGATTTGGTAGCTAGTGCTTAGCCTAGCCCAAATACGTGGCCAATACCTTGCGATAACCAATCGATAGCCAATCAATAGCTAATCTATTATCGATCAATTATCAATATATGCCAGAAACTGCTGGGGATGACTTGGTAGTGCTTAGCCTAGCCCAAAAGCCAGGACTAGCTAGGTGCCCATCAGCTCCGCTGTCTCTTTAGCATTGCGCTTCCAGTGCAAGCCACGCTATTTTTTTTCTTGCGTCTTTGCATGTGCGTGCATGCATGCATTTCCAATAACGAGAATTCATGAATTAAGTACGAACGCCTCATAAATAGCTCTAGTTATTTCCGCTAAATTGGTAACACTTGAAAATAGAGGGGCTTCTTCAAAGTGGCACTTGTGCCATTATCAGCCAATCAATGGTGTCCGAGGTGACAGGCCTGAAGTGTCCGCCTTTCCCTGCAGGAAGTGGTTCAAGTCGACGCTCGTGCTCGTGCCCCTGTTCGGCGCCCACTACGCCTTCCTGCTGGGCATGTCACTGGCTGCCGCCGGGGACTTGCTCGAACTCGTGTGGCTGTACATCGACCAGCTGTTCTCCTCTTTCCAGGTATATATGTGTTGACGCGTGTACGTCATGCTTTTCTGGTGACCGTTTTCACCTGCCAACTACAGTTAACCGTCATCGCTTGGCGCAAGAGGCGCCTGTATGTATCAGGGGCGGAATTTATTTACTAAGCTTACTTACGAACAAATTTTGGTGTAAGATCCTACGAAAAAAAAAATTAAAACCCCTTCCCTACCGCGAACAGGGGTGCGCGTGAAGCTTGTCCAACCCTAGTGGAGGGGTTGCTTAGGTTTTTGAGCGTTTGAGACACATTAAAGTGACATGGTTGTTGGTGAATGAGAAACGGTTGTTTATTGTTGAGGTTGCAGGCTGACGTCGGTTGGGTTAGTAGAGCTGTTTCATACACAGTCCCAAAGCGTTGACCTTTGGCAGTTTCGCCACCGCACAGTGGGGACAGGATTGCTGTAAGCAGTAAGAAACGGAGGCCGCGAGGCGAGCGAACACGCGATCACACCCTTTCTCTCCTCCATCCATAATTTCTAAACACATTTCTGCAGCTGTAGAGCCTCTACGCGGAGACTTCTTTGTTTGCCGAGGGTGCACTGAAGAGCCTACACGTGTTGCACTGCGTCTACTTCTTCATGCATATTGTCGCAATGTCAAAAACAGAGGTCGCACAGCACTGATCAAGAGGAACAGCAGTAGGTCACCTTTGGTAATACTGCGCGCTACCGCGACTTCTTCGCTTCACCTTGATAGAAACGCTCATGCCTGCTCGCATTGTCCTCTTCTTCATCGGATTACAGGTGCGGCATTTGCGTCCCTCAGAAGGAAGCATCGTCCCGATGCACAACTTAAGCGTATGAGGGCGGTGTACAAAGGCACAGAGTAACACACGCAAAACAAGACAACAACAAAAACAAAAAAGAACAAACGAAACTTAGTTCGACAGATACGGCTTCATCCGCACCATATTCGCAACTTCGGGTAAGTGCTTGCGGCGACTGGAGCTATTGTCACTGTCAGGAACGACCTCGTTACGAGGTCACATCGATCAGGCGTCGGATCACTCTGTACAGCCCCAAGTACCGTCTTAGCAGTTTTCCGAAAGTCCACGACGGCGTATTGGTATCGAAACCCATACTTTATCGCCAGGGGTGTAGAGAACGGACCGGTGTCGAAGATCGTACCGTTTTGCATCTTGGCCTTGCTGATAGCAGATACGTACGCAGGCAAGCTGTCTGGCTTCTTTGGCGCGCTGAGTAAATTCGTCAACGTCGGTAGGCATGTCGTCACACTCGGGCGGCAGCATGGCATCCAACGTCGTCGTGGCTTCACGACCATAGACCAAGCTAAAGGGTGTTATTCGAGTAGTTTCTTGTCGAGCGGTATTGTATGCGAAGGTTGCGTAAAGCAAAATCTGATACCAGTTCTTGCGTTCCACGTCGACGTACATGCATAGCATGTCTGCGAGGGTCTTATTAAGGCGCTCGGTTAGTCCGTTGGTCTGGGGATGATATGCGGTTCTTTTCTGGTGGCTTATACCACTCAGACTGATGACCGAGTCAAGAAGTTCTGCAGTGAAGGCAGTTTCCCTGTCTGTGATGACTACTTTTGGGGCGCCGTGCCAAAGGATGACGTTTTCGATGAAAAAATGAGCCGCTTCGGCTGCTGTGCCCCGCTGCGTAGCTTCAGTCTCCGCGTAGCGCGTCAGGTAGTCGGTTGCGACTATGATCCATTTGTTGCAGGTTGTAGACGTTGGAAATGGGCCCAGGAAATCCATTCCAACTGGGGTGAAAGGCTGACCTGATACCTCGACTGGATGTAAGAGACCTGCACGCTTTCCGGGAGGTGCTTTGCGTCTTTGTCAGTCGGCACATGTTTGTACATGATGTTTCACAGCAGCGGGTAGCTTTGGCCAATAGCACTTGCGTCGGAGTCAGGACACTGTTCTCGCGTAGCCTAGATGACCTGAGGTGGCTTCATTGTGGCATGCTTTTAGTATTTCTTTTCGAAGTAATGCCGGTACGACAAGCAGGTACGTGCTGCCGCTGTCAGAAAAGTTCTTATAGAGAAAATCATTCCGCAGACAAAACGACAGCAGTCCCCTGGCATAGAGTCGCGCGGGACGTCTTTACTTCGGCCTTCCAAGAAATTAATGAGCGAGAGCAGCTCTGGGTCGTGGCGCTCCTTCTGTGAAATGATTATGGCGTCGACGACTCCCAGAAATGCAGCGTCCATGTCCACGTCGGTATCTTCGGGCTCGACGGGTGACCGCGAAATGCAGTCGGCGTCAGTGTGCCTCTTTCCTGATTTGTAAATTAAGGTCATGTCGAACTCCTGAAGCCTAGAACTCCAGCGCGCCAGACGGCCAGATGGGTCTTTCAAGTAAGTCAGCCAACAAAGAGAATGATGATCGCTGACAACCTTGAATGAACGGCCGTACAAATACGGGCGAAATTTGCTAACTGCCCACACCATGGCGAGGCATTCCTTCTCGGTAGTCGAGTAGTTTTCATCCGTACGAGAGAGAGTTCGGCTGGCGTAGGCGATTACTTTTTCGAATCCGTCTTGCCAATATAAAACCCGGCTTTAAAGGGCGCGTATGTTGAACAAGACAGTGGCTGAATCGGTTAGTTGGTGGTTCGAATCCGCAGCCCGACGAGCAATTGTATTTTCGCACGGCTTGGGTTTTTTTCTTGCACCAACACCGACGCCGACACGAGTGAGGCAATACAAGCTTCGCTTTAAAAAAAAACGTATTCACAAATCTAGAGAACTATTCGTAAGATAAGCAAGCTTGCGATGCCCACCGCTGCAAAAACGAGCTCTGTAGTCGAAAAATTCTAGCCATTCCTCTCTGTGAATGTGGGCGACCAGCGGAGCTGTACTTCGGCCGTACGCACAACAGGCCGCCTCCCCATACCAGCGCACGCAACACACTAACTGCCTATTCGGCTCTTTGCGCAGGTGCGGAAATGCAGAAGGTGGCTTGCTAGCACCCACATGTCACACCAAATGATCGATGCGGCCATTAGCGCCCCCTCGGCGCAGCCAAACCGAGCAGCTGGCTCATTCTCGAACGTTATCAATCAACATCAAATCGTTCTCGAACCACAGTCTGTCGCAGAACTGAATCCGAAATGTCTGTCCAGAAAGCCCCTCTGAAATTTCGCATATGTACCCATGTGCTTAATACTCGCCAGAGGGCCGAGGAGCACAGTCGCACCTCACATGGGCTCCTGCTTTTTTCGCTATTTTGTGTGGACTTCAACATATTGCCTGGAAAGTGAGCAAATTTGGTCATTCCTAAAGTTGCAAGGCATCGTTTGACGCCAACCACGACGCAGTGAGTAGACCTTTACCGGAATAATCCAACTCTGAACATTCTGCATGTGAACATGCGCTCGAAGATAACCCGATCGCCGGGGCAGCCGTGGCACGAGCGGGAGACCAGCGGCTTGCGCCTGCAGGCCAGCGGTGCACGCGCACGATGCTTGCACATTGCATCATGCAGAACCAGCATCTTAGACGAAGCGCCCAGGTTTTTCTGGAAACACAGATGGCGAACCTGCTGCAAGAAGAGCCGACAGCGGCGCGAATGGAGGCGACCGAGGCTAACTCCGATACCATACCACAGTGGACATACGACGCGAATAGCGGCAAAACGACGGGCCCACATCGAGTGGCTACAAGTTGGTCGTAAAGGCAGATCAGCAAAAGAAGACAATAAATCCACCAAGAATAGAGCAATACAAGTCCTGAAACCAGACCCTAAACCTCAAGCACAACAACCACTTGCGCAGCGTCAACGCATTCTGAGGGTGCGACCCTTCGCTACTGACGACTTCAAAATCGTATTCCGCCCTCAAGCAGGACTTGACCTCTCGAAGCACACACTCATCGCAGTGACACAAGACATTGGAAGATCCAGTGGTTTGGGCCAGGAGGATTTTCACGGTACAAGTACAGAAACTAGAGATTGTGATCATCGCGAGCACGGCATGTACGGAACGAGCTTCCAAATAGGAGGATATCAACACCATACAACTCGGCGGAACCATCTACGAAGTAAATCCCCACATTCGACACCCAGACGATGTGTGCCGCGGAGTGATGTACGGCCTCGAACCGGGTACAAGCCCCGCGGAAATTGTTGCCGGCCTTGGAGTGGACTCAAGTTACACGGTTCTCGGCGCGCGCATGCTAGGATCTACAACAGCCGCGGTTATCACCTTCGACGGACAGCACGTCCCTTATTACGTAGTGTACCAGAGCGGGGACTACAGATGCGCAAGCCCTGCCGAAAATCCGTCTAATACTGCAGAACCTGCAGCGACATCGGACACCGACAGGACATCTGTCCTCAGCCGAGAGCCAACTTCTGCTCCACACGCGGGCGCGATGGTGTCACGGAAGCACACGACTGTCACCCAAAGTGCAAGATTTGCGGCGGAGACCACGAAACGGCCGGCAAGGAATGTAAGAAGAAACAGCGTACCAACCCGCCTCCCTACCAAATAAGACAGCAGCTTGACAACGCTCGCGCCCGGGAGCATCGCTGGAGCTCGAGCACTGAAGACTTCCCCGCGCTGGTTGCCACCTCGGACAGCGCACGGGGGCCCTCGCCTCAACGAAGCCCTGGTCGGAGACGCTCTCGCTCTATCCTAAGATCGCACTCGGTCTCGCTCCGTTAGGCGAATCACTTACGTTGCCGCGGAAAACGGAAGCAATGCCTCGACTTCCTCACGCAACACGAGCAGTTCGGGCGAGACAGCGACTATGCGGACTCTCGAACATAAAGCACAGGATCGGCAGAGCACGATACAACAACAACCGGCAGCCGAGTGCAACACGCCAGAACTCGAGGACAGAGTAGAAGAAAGCATACTAAAACAGGTAGAAGCCAGAATAATGAAGCTGCTAGACGAACGGCTGCAAGCACGTGAAGCGAAGATTTTTGACCTTGTTGAACGACACCTTCAAGTCTTCGAGGAAACCCTCACTACGAAACTTCTCACATCAGCAGACAGAACCACACAGACAGTGATAACTAAAATCATGGAAAAGGTAGAGCCACTAACCCGTACGGTCGCCACACTCGACGCCAAAGTGGATGGCTTCATGGCACAACAGCACAACTTCATGACCCATGCTTACAAGAGTTTCGTGACTCATGAACATCTGGCTGAGCAGTTAGGAACAAACGCAAAGGACGAAAGACACTACGAGTGGAATCCGCCGAGGAATACAGCTCGACAACACCAACCACATACTCCAGGCGGAAGACAACTACAAACATGGCGGCTCCAAAACGTAGACAGCCCGAGCCGCTTCCCACCCTCCGCATTTGGCATTGGAATTGCAGATTCTATAGACCCTGCTCGGCCAACCTGCAAGATTATCTCAAAACAAACAACCGTGACATAATCGCCTGATAAGAAACCAACACCAAGAAAATAAAGCTCCCCGGCTACAACACTATGGCACACACCGTCCGCCCCGCAATTCTTGTCAAGAAGACACTAACCGCACAGCCTCACTAAATTGAAGATACTGAAATCGAACACACAATAGTGGAGGTGTTTCTGACTCGCAAGACTCAACAGAGCGTATACCTGGCCAACCTCGACAGCCCGCCGCGGGAGCAGCTGCTTCACTACGACCACTTCGCCCGGGACCTTCGCAAGAGCGTTAACAGCAACCGGCTCGAATTGTAGTAGGGGACTTCAACGCCCCATACGCGGCATGGGGATGCCCCAATACCACCGAGAAAGGGGCACGGGTTCACGACGTGGCACAGCAGTATGGTCTGACGCTATGGAATGACCTGCTTCAACCCACCCGAGGGACACCAATCGTGATCTCACGTTCACTCGAGACGTGCGAAAAGCCACGTGAACTCGACTCCCGGACACGCTATGGAGCGATCACCACATAATTCAAATCGAGGTTGAACAGTCTCACCGCGCGCCCAAGACAGGAAAGGCGCGACTCATTGACTGGAACGTGTTTAATAATGAGCTTGACAACGTTTCGGAGATCGAAGACATTGAAGCTTGGCTAAACGGTATCAAAGGTGCGGCTGACGGCCACGCCAGGACGATTCAACTATACGAGGACAATCCGGTGGTCGATAATCACCTACTGCACTTATGGGAGGCTCAGCGATCGCTCCTCAAACAATGACAATGACAAAAGCTCAAGCGCCGAATTGCCCTGTTAACTACGCAGGCACAGGAGTACGCTGAACAACTAGCGAGCCAGAACTGGTGGTCCTTCTACGACCAACTTCAAGGGACCCTCAGCACAAAGAAGACTTTGCATATACTTCGAGTCCTGGTCGACGACACCCACACGAAAACCCAACAAACACATACAATTCACCGACTCATCCGCAACTATCGCGGCACAGAGGACCAGCTACTCCAAGAACTTCGGACCAAGCTACACGGCTCAGCTAACCCGCAAACCACTGCCACCAACCTTTCCCCCCCCCCCCCAGGGAGTACCAAGGAGCACCGAACGAAGAGCTAGATCGGCCTTTCACACAGGCAGCCTTAGAGGCGGCCCTCGCTAAGCTAACTGTGATGAGCAGGTTCTTTTGTGTTAATGTTTCTGGCGGTTCTCTGAGGCGGAGCCTCCCAGAACCCAATCGAGGACAAAGCCGTTCGTTGTAGAACTCACACACAAACTTTTAATAAAACTAGAAACGAAAATTAACCCATAAAACAAACACACAAAGATAACATGAAAACATGTAGCTAGAACGCTAATGATATGAGGCAAGTTCGGGCAGGATGCGGATGTGAGTATGCACTACAGTCTCGACGCGGCGAAGTGGAGATGAGACGACGAGAGAAGCGTTGTTGGTCTCACCAGAAGGTCGCTGTATCGGACCGGCTACCAGAGCGTGGCAGCTTTCGCTCTGTGGAAGAAGACAGGCGGCTCGGTAGCACAGGAAGACGGCGGTGGCGTTCTGGCTGGGCAGCTGGTCGTGGCACTCGGGCTCGTAGCCCGACAGCTCACATTCTGCCCACGGGCGCAGACGCTCACCGGCCTCGGGCAGCAGCAGTTGATTATCGGGCAGAGTGACGATGCCCAGGAAGGCAGGCGGCTTGGCAGCAGGGGTTGGCGGCGGCGGCGTTCTGGCCGGGCAGCTCGTCGTGGAGCTCGGGCCCGTAGCCCGACAGCTCTCGTTCTGCCCACGGGTGCAGACGCTTGCCGGCCTCGGGCAGCAGTTCTCGAACGAATGGAGTAGCGGCGCCCAGGAATGAGTTGGCAGGAGGCCCCGGCCGGGTGAAGTCCTGGTGGCTCGGGTCCGGAACCGGACGGCCGTCTTCAACTCCTGATCCGGTGGCCGACCTTGTCCTGGTGCCGCTTCTGGAACTCTTCCCCCCTACTGCCAGCGCGGCTCCTTTTTCTGCTGCTCTGGTCGATTCGTCGATTTCTCATTGGCTGCTCGAGGCTCCGTGTTCCTTTGCGATTGGATTGGCTTTCTTTTGTTGTTTTCCTTGTGCCGCGTGTTCACGTGCTGGCCGCTCTTCGGCGTCGTCGTTTTCGGCGCGGCGCGGTAGAGCGGCGCGCGCTCTCCTTGTCGTCTGCTCTTTGTCTCCAACCACCGCACTGTGTCGCGCGCCACAAATATCACCGCATTGTGTCGCGCACTACTCATCACACTAACACGCAATACGAGCCCGGGCAAAGACAGTCACCAACAAGCACCTTCGACAGCTGCCCCCCGGGCGTTGACGGCTCTCCTTCGGTACTATAACGATTGCTGGATTAAGGGTGGGCTACCAACAGCCTGGAAGCACTCGGAGGTGACCATGGTACCCAAGCCAAACAAACCCATTTCCATCGCAAATCTGCGCCCCATCTCCCTTACGCCCTGCGCGGGGAAATTGAACACATGGTCAACGAGCGACTCACCACACATCTCAAAGAAAACGATCTCTATCCGCCCACCATGTTCGTCTTCCGCCAGATGCTCTCCACACAGGACGTCCTCTTCTAGCTAAAGGAAGATAGTCTTGACCATTTGAGCAAACAAAGCAAGTCATCCATTCTAGCGCTAGACGTAAATGACGCCTTCGATAACGTGAGCCATGAAGCCATTCTCGATAACATAGAACATATCGGCTGAGGCGTCAAACATACGCCTACATGCGCGCTTTCCTCACCAACCGTACGGCCACGGTGGGGATTGCCAACCTCGGGAGCAAATGTCGTGAGTAAGAGACAACATGCGGAAGAAGGACGACGAAGAACACGCAGTGTTCCATGTAGCACGAGTGCTCGAGGCGCCTGACCCAGAGCTGTGATCGAGAGAAAAGGCAGCGCTGAGCTGGCATTGTCTGCGTGGCTCCAGTCTGAGAAGGTCGCTTCGCCAGCACCACGCTGGTGACGGGAGTGGGGAGCAGCGGGTGTTCGGCTACGGAGGCCGTGACGCTGGCAGTCCAAGGTGTGGCCGTCGACCATGGAGACGTTCGAGCGAGGCTCCTCGGACTTGCTGCAGCATCTCACTGTAGCTCTGGGCATCCCAGCAGCAATCGCCTTTCGAATACAAGCCAGCGGTGACCCGCAAGACAGTCCCCGGGGCACCTCGTCAGTTGAGCAAGGCACCGGACGGAAGCGGCGACCGAACCCGTCGCTAGGCCTAACTTGCCGAGCCGTACTGCCACGTCATCGACAACGACCGGGATACTCAGGCCGCTGCACCGGCGACGACTTCGACAGGAGCATCGGGTGCAACGATCCTGGACGAGACGCGACTTAGACGGGAAAACCGCAAGAGTCGACAACGAAAACGTGAGAACGTTCTATTCATGCAGCGATGCATCTAGCGAGGCTAGAGTTTCCAGGCTGCTAGCAGTGTCGGGGACTAAGACGGGCTATAAGGACAACTTAATTAGCTGCTCGTTTTGTCTACGTGTTATAACGGAGTGTATGTGTTACACATATCTTGTTTATTATTGTCAGTTTGTTTTTCTGGATATTCTTTCGTTCGTTTGGTATCATTAAACCATGTGTGTTGTGCCGTCGTACGTGTCTCAGTCTACCTCCTAAACATCCACGCCCCCGAGATATGTGACAGCAAAACATTTCACCTACCTAACAGGGGCACGCCGCAAGGTTCGGTAGTCTCGTCACTCCTCTTCAACGTGGCCCTCAAACTTCCCCGCCTCCTATACACCGTCCCATGGATATGCCACGCTCTATATGCAGATGATATCACACTGTGGACGAGAGGCGCGCGCACGGGTAAACAGGAGGACAGTCTTCAGGAGGCGGTCAACATAATCGAACGGTACATCAACACCTGCGCCCTACACTGTGCCCCGGATAAATCCAAGCTGTTAGTACTCGGGGCGCGCACCCGGGGCAGGTCCCCTAGCCACGACGCACCGGACCCACAAGTCCTTTTTCAGGGAGTCCTTCTTCAGGGGCGACACTGGCGTTAGCGACAATTCTCGCCAAACGCGCGGACACAGCTGAGGAGGCTGCTATAGCACTCGCCACCCATACAAGCGAGGATGCCATACTGGTCTTCACCGACTCTCGAACAGCGGCACGCAATTACATGAAGGGCAGGATCTCCGTCAAAGTGATCAACATACAGAAACGTGGCGACACTCCTCCCCCCTACACCTGCATCATGTGGGTCCCAGTACACGAGGGACTCGAGGGGAATGAAGCGGCACACACCGCAGCCCGCGCAAGCGTCAACCGGGCCTCCCCGCACGAGATCCTAGACATGTCCCACTCACACACATCAGCGAAGGAAAAAGAAACAATACCACTAACTTACCAAGCACTACTGCAGCACTATCGGCTTGGACGCAGGGTATACCGTTCACCACAGCCAAGACTAACGAGAAACGAAGGCACCGACTACAGGCGACTCCAAAACAATACCTTCATCCACGGCACCTCACTGCATCATTTCCAACCAACGCTGTACAGCTACACCTGTCCACATTGCAAGGTGCCAGACATTCTAGCGCACCCCCTACTGCCATGCAAGAACACCTGAGAAAGCATCACAGCAACACAACCAGTAGCAGCATACGCAGAACCAAACCTCCTCACTGAAACGTGGGAGGCTGCGATGTCCAAGCCGGACCTAGTCGACCAGCGCGAACTCGTCGCCTGGGCTCGGCGGGCGATCCAGGCCAGAGGGTTCCTGGAATGAGTGACCCTCCTACCTCGTCTGACAAGTCACTGTTTAAAACAAAGGTTTATTCATTCATTCACTCTTGTGATTGTCCAATTTACTGGCGCTGTAGAGTCGCGATCTTTTTTGAGCATGAACACGGGAGCGCTTGGCTTTCCGAAATGCCAGAGCAGTATTAGCGGATGATGATGATGATTTATTGGCATCCCCTTTGAAACGGGCGGTGAAAAATTGTCACCTAGCCTGCTTGATTTAATTAGGTGTAGTATACATGTTCTTTATCTAGCATTTTTGTATACCTCTCATTATTATTTTTCAAAAATTTACCTTGTACCGCTGCCTATGATTTTTAGAGATCAGGTCGTATCCATCTTTTCCCTGCTTTTTTTCCACCAGTACTCTAATCGTCTCTTGCTTATTTCTACGGCTGATCTGTTGATGTTTCCCTCCACTTTAAACCCAAGCGCTTCTGGGAGCTGCACGTTACCTACGGTTCTCGCTGGGTAGATCCCGTCGCATTCCATTAGGATGTGCTGAGTAGTCTCTGCTTCTTTACTGCAGCATACACATGCCTCATCTAGTTCCGAATATTTGCTCCAGTATATTTTGGTCCTTAGGCAACCGGCTCGAGCCTCAAATAGCAAGGCACTGCCCTTTGTGTTATCGTACAGATTTTCCCTTCTAATTTCTTTCTTCTCATTCTTGTAAATCTCCATTGTCCTTTTTGTTTCCATTCCTTGCATCCAATTCACGATCTCTATTTCTCTCACTTTCTTTCTGATGACTCCTGGTTGTCTATTTACAGTTTCGATTATCCTGTACTTGGTTGTCAACTTCCTTGGCCTCTTCCTCTATTCTGTGTCCACGCTTTTAATGTAGAGCTAATTGTACGCTTTAGCCGCCCATTTATTTTCATCCATGTTCCTGAGCCTTTCTTAAAAACTAATTTTGCTCTGTGCTTCTCTGACTTCAAAAGAGGCCCAACCCATGTCACCCTGCACTGCCTGATTTGTGGTATTACCGTAGGCTCCCAAAGCCAGCCGGCCTACTGATCTTTGGTTACCTTCTAAACCCGACAAGATATCCGATTTTAAGCATAGAATGCCATTTGCGAATGTTAGCGCTGGCACCATTACTCCTTTCCAGATTCCACGCACCACTTCATACTTATTGTGGCCCCACAGTGCTCTGTGTTTCATTATTGCTGCATTCCGCTTCCCCTTGAGTATTCTGCATTTCCGCTTCCCCTTGAGGTTGCTTGAGTAATTCTTCCCTTCGTTTATGTGTACGCCGAGGTACTTATATTGCTTCACTATGGGTATTACTTGCTGTTGAATTGACACCACGAAGTTACTCGTCTCTTCATGAAAGATCATAATTCCTGATTTATCTGTGCTAAACTTAAGGCCTAGATTTGTCGCCACATTCCCACAGATATTCGCAAGTATCTGAAAATCTTTTTTATTGTCCGCTAGTAGCACAATGTCGTCTGCGTACATCAGTCCAGGGATTTTCTGTTGCACCATTTGTCCATTACGCATGTAGGATAATCGAAGCCTAATTCGTTGTTTTCCAGTCGTCTTTCTCTACCCTTAACGTAAAGCGTGAACAATGGTGATAGAGGGCATCCTTGCTTCAATCCTTGGTGAATTCCCACCATTTCATTACCTTTTCGACCTTCCCATACAACTTGTACTTGGTTGTCTCTATATATCTCCCTCAGAAGCTCCACGAAATCGTCATCTATGCCTTCGTGCTGAAGAATATCCCATAACAATTCCCTGTCTACGTTGTCATAAGCTCCTTTAATATCTAGAAATGTTATCAATAAAGGTCTTTTCTGAGCTCCTGAAATCTCTATGCACTGAGTTAGTACAAATATATTATCCTCTGAGCGTCTGCCTGGCCTGAACCCATTCGGTAGTTCCCCAATACATCGTTTTTCTCCACCCACTTCGACAGTTCTAATTTTATGGCTTGCATTGTCATTCTATGTATCACCGACGTTACTGTAACTGGCCTGTACGAGCTCGTCTTATCCTTACCTCCTTAGCCTTTGTAGATTAGATTCATCTTGCTTTCACGCCATCCAACGGGAATTTTCTTTGTTCTAATCACTTGCTCTAGGGCATTAGCCAGCAGTGCCTTGCTTTTTGGACAGAGGTTTTTGATTAGCTGTAGTGGGATTTCATCGGGTCCTGCTGCGGTGTTGTTAGGGACAGTTTCTGCTGCCTTTTTCCAGTAAAAGCTTTCTATGCTAAATTTTGATCTCTCAGGCCTCTCTGCTGTTGCTGGACTGTTGTCTGAACTACGCTTTTTCTCGTGCTGAAGTTATAACTAATAACGTCTGTGATGTACCGCAGTGCATCGCCTCCTTCGTAAATGTTACGGTCTTCATCCCTTATAGCCGTTTGCGAGAATTTAGTTGGAGCTCCGAGTACTTTCATATGGTTCCAGTATCTTTTTGGGGCGCCTTTGTCTCTTTTGTGAATGTTATGGACCCAACGTTCACTTGCGCATTTAATTTTCTCTTGCACGAGCTCACTCGCCACCCTTTTCTTTTCTCGGTATGTGTTCCATCTAAGAAGCACCTCTTCTTCGTGTAATCCCAACTTTTTGGCTTCTCGATGAGCCCTAGATGCCTCTTTACGCTCTTCTATAGCTTGTTTAATTTCCTTGTTCCACCACTTACGTGGTTTCCTCTTTCCAATCCAACAATTGTTTTGCCGTGTCCGCCTTATTTCGTGCTGCATAACGTCCACCAGTTCCTTATATTCCCACACTGCTGTAGAAAAAGCCTCAATTTTCTTCTCTATACGTTGTTTGCGATCTCCGTCATTTGCTCGACATTCATTTTTAAAAACTCTGAGGCTATTCGTTCATGTTCTGCGCTGGTATCTCGCCCAAACTTTAATGCTATACGTCTATGATCGCTTCCCAGGCTATTTTTTTCAATTTTCGTCTATTATCATTTGACCTAGTTGTTCGTAGACCATTTCTGAGACTAAGGCGTAGTCGATACATGAGTGCCTGTTTCCGCGTTGCCACGTTACCTGTCCATGGCACTTATTCTCCCTGTTAACTACTATAAGGTTCTGTTGATCACAGAGATCCAGCACTAGAGAGCCGTTGTAATCAGTATATCTGTCTAAATCGTCCATGTGTGCGCTCATATCTCCCATTAATATCACCTGGCCTGATTTACTGAACTCATTTATATCGCTTCTAATGCAATCAACCAATTAACTCATTAATATCGCTTCTAATGCAATCAACCAATTCCTTATTTTTTTCTCTGCTATCACTACCGGTCCATAGGTAAGCTACTCTCAGCCACGTATTTTTACCTTGCCATGTGCCGCTAATCCATAAATGCTCTTTACATGTCTCGTTTACCCTTCGCCACTGCTGACCTCGCCTAATTATTACGCCTCCGCCTTTCCTTGACCCGGTCATTCTGTTGCACCCTTCCCATACAATATTGTCAATAATAGGCGGCTGCTCCAAATCTCGTAGATGCGTTTCGGTCAAGGCGTACACGCTAATCGCTTCATCATTCAGCTGCGTTTGAATTTCCAGCCATTTTCCCTGCTTGCGACCACCCTGCATGTTAATGTAGCAAAATTTGGCTTCTCTATTCTTATCCTTTCTGCGTCTTTTCCTGACTCCTGGTCGTATAATTCTGCCCGTTACTGGTGTTTCGCTACGTTCAATACTTAATCTTGCTTCCTGATTGCCTGAGGCTCGCCTAAAAAAGCTACAGCTCGCGCCGTGAATCGACGTCCGACCGGTGTTGCTACACTTTCACTAAAATGGATCCCGTCACGCACAAAAGCGCCTTCGCGGCCTGCTCAGTGCACTTCTCGGTTGATGTCAATGACCGTAAAATTCATTGCTTGAGCTAGAGTCCAAATTTCCCTGTTTACTTCAAGAACTGCCCTTTCAATTTCAATACCCTGCCTTTCAGCCTCTGACACAGTGCACACCGCGATTTGTACTTCCTTTGAAACATTCCGCAGGTCGGTGACCCCTTTGGCTATTTGCTTTGTGATCCCTGCCCCTCGTCCGTGCAGTACGTCAATCACTCTGCCCATTATCACCACTAGGTGTCTCTCCTCCATTGGGTACCACATCCGTTCCTTGGCCTTCGCTATCACCTCTATAATCGGCTTTCCCGGAAGCGCGCTAACCTGGACTCGTTCGCCTGCCCTCTCTGTTATCGCCGGTTCTACTTTACGCGTGTTGGAATCCCCAACAAAGACAACTCCACGCTTTTCTTCCCCCTCACCGCCGAGAGGTCACATGGCCCTTCCCTCCTTTCGTATCATTGCCCTTGGCTTTGCTTTCTCCCGCGGCCGCGTCAGTGCTATCCCCTTCGTGACCATCACTGACGTTTCCGCCACTGCTTCCCGGCGTGGCGGGTTCGGCTGTCTTAGCTGCACTCGCATCGGCTCCGTTCGCGGTGCTCGCCTCGATGCGTTCACCGTTGCTTTGCGGATTGGTGGCCCTCAGCTGCATTTCTGCGTTAGCTAGCTTTTCTTCTACCTCCTTCTTCTGCTTCTTTCAGTTCCTTTTCTAGCTTTCCAACCCGCTTAGCTAGCTTATCCTTCTCCTGCTCTAGACGGTCTAGCCGCGACCCTAGCACACACATCCTACAGATAAAATCTGCACCGTTCGCTTCGCGTGCTCACTTCAACCGCGTTTCTTCCAACGCGTAAGAACGCTCGCACTCAGAACAACGCACGCGTGGGTTCCCCCTAGTACCAACCATCATCCTTACTAACAAGGCGTAGATGTGACAAAACCACAATTCGTTACCTACTTTTATCTAAGCGAAAAGACCAAGAAACTTAAGAGCATGAAAATAATTTATAAAGATTGCTTGGCTAAGCTAACCCTTCTAAAAAAAAAAACAAAGAGCGAAATATAAAATAAGAAAACTTATCTCTTTGGCACGCTGCTCCTGCTGCTCTGAGACGGCACCTCAACTCGACACGACCACTACCGTCGGGCTTCGTCCGCTCCCGTCGGCTTCACTCGTGAGAAGTTGGAGTGGCGCCCTCTACGAGTGACGTCACGGCCAGGGCAGCGCTCGTTCGGCTGCTGCGCGCGCTCCTTCCCTTCGTGCATGCTTGGGGTATTGGTGGCTCGAGTCGTACTTATGGAAGGATATGTTAGCTTCTTTTTATTGCGATAGCAATTATATGGACACTTCAACCGGATTTCTGCCGTCGGCTTCGGCGTCGCCGTGAGGTTCCCTATAGATAAAATCTACGCCGCGCGCCGTATGCCCGAGCGGAAGCGTGCGGGGACGCGCGCTATCACGGAGAGCGAACGCACTCAATCTCCCACGCGCAAGCAAGGAAGCGGGAAGCCAGCGCCGGAGGGAGCGGGGGGGGGGGGGGGGGGGGCACTTCTACTCTGCCAACAACCGCGCTCGTCGCTCGCTCGCACCGTCGCATATCTCCAGACGACTCCGACCTTTATGCGCCGTGCATTCGCCGCCCAGTTTCCGTTGAAGCGATAGACCTCACGTACCTTCGCCGCTGCGGCGTATGCGCTTGCTGCCAGCATTTTGACAGTCGTTGTCTGCAGTCATTCAGTGTGATCTATTCATGTTTGTTTGTGCGCGCTCACACCACGCTTGTTCAATCAGTTAGTAATAGTCGGGCCACATTTTCCAACGCACGCTACACATGCAATGCTGCCCGGGTCGGCAGTGCAGCGCTACAGGTGTGTCCCTTCGCACGCGCTGCCCACGGGAAGCGCTTCTCATCAACACCACCGTTTCACACGCGCCTTCTCGTGGTCATCGAGTCTCTCTTCATGTCGGTCTACTTACGCCGCAGCACACCTGCTTACTTAATCCGCTCATGTTTACTAAAATTCATATTGCTACCAAAGCCGCTCACCTTACTTCGTATGACATTGCTGTGTTGCTATCGCATTCATTGCTTCGCCCTTAGGGCAAAACTGTGACATTTTACTGTCATGCCCGAACGGCAGTCTCTTCTTCAAAACCTCGAGTCGTGAAAATTTGCGGCGTGGATATCGCAAGCTATGTGGCATTGAAGGGGTCTACTGGTTTTGCCATGCGTATATGCGCAGTGTCTGTCCATAAAATTTCCGTAAAAAGAATGTCTGCAATTTCTACACACGAAGTTGTGTATGATGCTCCGCAAAACACTTAACATTCCCTTAGTGCTTAGCTATGAGAGACATTGCATTTTACAAGGAATAAAAATCTTGGTATTGGTATTTCATGTCAATATTATAAATGCGTGTTAAAAGGAAACTGCCCAGCGAATCTTTTATGATGATTCTTATTACTATGGTGAGTTGTTCTAGTCAAATATGGCAACTTTATTAATGCGTAAAAGGAAGAGTTAATCGCGCATTTTGCATGAAAACGTTTGCTAATACTTTCACCGTTCTCTGAAACAGTAACCCAGAAAACGCATTGCTCATGGCTGTTAACACGACGGTGCGTCACGTATAGTATGTATATACTGTGGGGTCTCACATGTGCTCTTGGGACAAAGGAACGACAATACAGTAGTGCAAACAATCTCAAGGGCATTTATTGCACCTTTCATACACTAATACACACTAACCGAATTAGAACCAATAGAACATTCACACGGGCGCGCGACAAATCAAGTAAGTCCGACTCACCGCGACCCGATAGCGAGCGAATACGCTCGCCCCCTGCTATGACACCATCGCCTAGTCGTTCACGTGTACAGTCACGCGAACGGTGACGCGCTCGAACGATCCGTGTTCGTCCATACCGGTGTCCTGCTCTAAGCCTCGCGCGACGGTTGCGCGAAGCGGGCCGGCGCACGCGCGAAGCGTTCGTGCGTGTTGGTCGCCGATCCCCAGCCAAAGAGAGAGCGCCTCCGACCTTTTTCTCCCAAGTGACCCCGCCGTTAACATCGCGACACTAGCGCCATCTCTCGCAATGCGCCGCAACCACCGCCGGGCTTAGCCACGCAGAGAAGCCGGACTACAGGAGACATGCGGTGAAAACAACATCAGGGGACGCGGGAGAGTCGCGCATCCCCACATCCCCCCAACCTTAAATCACTACACATACTCCGGCGAAGCATGTCACGAGGTCTAACAACGCGCGCGTCGCGAACAAGAGTTATTACATGCGACAGTGGCCGCCGCCGAGGAAATGTCCACATGTTATCCACAACATGCGAGCCGACATCTGGGGTTCACCGCTGGCGTCCGTTGGTCACAGCACCAGCTCTGCAGATTCGATGGCACGACTCCAGCACAGGACTCCGGAAACGGCGACGCAGAAGTCGGCACGAGCAAGCGTCGCTCGCGCCGACGCGCCCTGCCGGCGAGAGCCGCTGTAGCCGTTGGTGACTGCCGGCTCTTTACCCAGCCGCCGAAGTCGCTGCGCCGAACTGGCCACAGGCATCTCCATTGCCAGGGGTGGCTCGTTCGTAGGCCGGGGCAGCAGCGCAGACGGTGTGCAGGTGACAGCAAACCAAGTGTGACTCCGCTCACGCTGCGTACACTCAACGCACTCGACAAACACTAAAGTAGTGCAAGGGAGAGGAATTTGGCATATGCATCGCCCACGTGGTACGATGTTCAATTCGGCTAGCGAAATTTCGGACGGCATTTCAGATGTTAAGTTCACGTGAACAAAGCTTGCTTTCCCGAGTCGAACGAGTAATGTCAATTCGTGCGAGGCGAAGTAATGAGGGAAGCAATGTGCGACACCTCAACACCACGGTCCACCAGGTTGTGTCCCTCAACGTGCGACAGGTGGCTTTGTAAAGCCTTAGGCCTAATGCATCGCTACCTTGACAACAACAGGCATCAAAACAAAAAAAAAACACCCAAAATGGGCACAAGAACAGGCAGCCGCGAGGAGACGTTAGCTCTGTGAGGTGGTCCTACTCCGCTCGGTGCACACAGCATCCGAGTTGACGGCGCCCACCGTCCCAGACGGTGTCGGAGCGCCCGGTGCCAGGCCGCAATACCAGTCAGCCCGTAGCGGCACCCGTGGCCCGCGGCCACCCGGCTCCCTGAGCCGCGACTTCCGAAGTCAAAGAGATAGAAGAAGCTATTTACATAAGAAATTCGGACCACCCACGAGGCTTCCGTACTCAGTCGCTTCAGGCTTGCCAATGCTCCGCGGGCGCTAGGCCTCGCTCTCCCAGGATGCAGACCACGTGGCTCTCGTACCGACGAGTGTACTTCAAAACACTCGCGAAAAGGCTTAGCATGTTTAAAAGTTCAAACACGCTACAGCAACCGTCGCCTCGCTCAAGAAAGCACACCGCCGACACTAGCGATCAAAATCCACGCTAGGACTACGCTTCGGTTGAAACATCTCGAACCGAGCAAAACTTAAAATTATCGTCCGATGCCCCAAGAGGTCCACGTTGGGCAGCCAGATGTGGGGTCTCACATGTGCTCTTGGGACAAAGGAACGACAATACAGTAGTGCAAACAATCACAAGGGCATTTATTGCACCTTTCATACACTAATACACACTAACCGAATTAGAACCAATAGAACATTCACACGGGCGCGCGACAAATCAAGTAAGTCCGACTCACCGCGACCCGATAGCGAGCGAATACGCTCGCCCCCTGCTATGACACCATCGCCTAGTCGTTCACGTGTACAGTCACGCGAATGGTGGCGCGCTCGAACGATCCGTGTTCGTCCATACCGGTGTCCTGCTCTAAGCCTCGCGCGACGGTCGCGCGAAGCGGGCCGGCGCACGCGCGAAGCGTTCGTGCGTGTTGGTCGCCGATCCCCAGCCAAAGAGAGAGCGCCTCCGACCTTTTTCTCCCAAGTGACCCCGCCGTTAACATCGCGACACTAGCGCCATCTCTCGCAACGCGCCGCAACCACCGCCGGACTTAGCCACGCAGAGAAGCCGGACTACAGGAGACATGCGGGGAAAACAACATCAGGGGACGCGTGAGAGTCGCGCATCCCCACAATACTTCACGAATACCATAACAGCAATCACCTGAAAGAACAGTTTCGTGGTTAAGATCGAGAGCCTATCAAATTGCACGCGAGAAAATGTTTCATAGTGACCCTAAGTTGCTTTTATCGACACCATGGTACAGGCCTTACGCAACTAAATCTAGCGACTGTGGTTATGGCGAGGCACGCATTATTCGCTAAACCCATCAGTTCACTACAACTTCAAATTGAAACCATACAGCAGTTCTTTAAGCCACAATTACAATGCCTAAAGTATACTCGAAGCTATAGAGCGCAGCTTAGGCGTTTGAATTTTCCTCTTCAGCGCAGCTTAGGCTGCGATGAAGAGGAAAATTCAAACGCCTTCTGCCTCACCATGTCTCGACCCTGCGTTGTTTAACTATACACAAACTGAGAACTATTCGATTCGTGAGTACATAAAAGAGAACCTCACATACCCGCCTCACAGAGAATACACCACAAGCCTCAAATGAATTCACTTGATTTTTGACCTCCACAGGGGAATAATGGTATCTTCAATAAGCCTCATACTGCTAATGAATGAGGCTACGGCTTCTTTCTAGCTGCAGCCATACGGTCCAAAAGCCATATTTCACTAAAAAATTTGGGCCGAGCAGCCGTGTCCGTTCGCCAAACAGATTCGTGATGTCTGTTCCTCAAGAAACAAGCAGCAGTAAATTGCACAAGTGAGTTGAACGTGTAGCACGGAAAAGTGAATAAATATTGGTACATTCCTTTGCGTATTCTGCAAATTGCTGTAAGCCTCAATTAGCTTTACTTCAAATTACCGCGACTTGAAATTAACTGGTGAAGAATGGCCTAATTTTGAGAAGCAGTTAAACGAATAAGTGGTGCTCGTTGAATCTAAACTGCAGTGGCAGGTCCTTCTGTTACTGCCGAGCGTTTCTGTAAACAAAAGAAAAATTTGATATCGTACCATGAACTACTCGTCATAAGCAAACACGTTTTAATGGGTTAAAGTCAAGGTAAATGTAGCAGTCATATGTAGCCGACATAGTGAAACGCTCGTTGCACCAGTACAGATATGGTATTCTAACTGGATTCTTGTGTGCTATGTTTATGCGTTTATGCTCTTATTAGTCACGTGCTATTTATGCTTTTTTTATTAGTCCCTCAGTCTGTAAAGTCTAGATCCGCGCATGAGAAACACGCAATGGGCTAGTCTGAGCTCCTTTGGCTAGCACTGCAGCGTTGCCCTAGCGAAATACATTGCCGTATAGGAAATAAGGTCTTTGAATAAGATTGCGCGAATTATGACGTCGTAAAATGTATTTGAGATGACCGTCATAAGTATACAAGCACAAGGAACGACAACGAACAAACGGAAACACTGCAGAAAGCGCCCGGACAACGCCCGAACGGCAGCAGACGACAGGCGCCAGTCCGTGCCTTGATGTCACGTGCTCGCAGCGCCCCTGTAGGTCTTTCTCGGGGCTAATAGTGGCAGCACCTAGGGCCGTATTCTGAAACGTTGCATTTCGGCGATATTTCTTTTTCGTTTTCAGGCGCGCGATGATTGGCTGCTTTAGCAAAATTGGATGAACTGATCAGCTGGTTGAGCCCGACGTCATTCAATTTTGCTCAACCAGCCAATCAGCGCGCGCCTGAAAGCGAAAAAGAAATATCGCCGAAGTGGAACGTTTCAGAATACGGCCCCTAGAAGCAGTCCGCAGGCGCAGTGCGTGCGGCCTACCTTCGCGCGCACTGCGTTCAGGTGTTTTAGAGCGCAGCTCACCTGCTATGATCACCTGCTAAAATTCCGGGACAAAAAACCTAATTATAACCGGAGATTTTAACCTGCCATCCATTGATTGGAATAACAAGCAGTATGCATATTCTGTAGCGGCTGACGCTCTAACTGATCTAATGCTTACTTTTAATCTTGACCAGATCGTGACAGCTTGCACCCGTGGAAATGCAATTCTGGATCTTCTATTTATTTCTGAAAAATGTTGCTCGGGAACAGTACAGGTTGAACCTGGAATTTCAGACCATAACCTGATATATTTCTGCTGGACTAGATATACGGAGATTCAAAAGGACAAAATTCCTCCAGCTACAGTAAAAGACTATAATAGAGCCGATGACACAGCAGTAATTGATTATTTAGAAGAGCATCTTGTCGTTAGCACGAACAACGTTGAAAGTTTGTGGCAACAGTTTTATTATGCAGTTAAGTTCTGCATTCAACATTTCATACCGTCAAAAAGACTGCAAAAGCACCGTACAAACCCCTGGATTAGTCGGGAGATAATTCAAACCAAAAGAAAAATTAAGCGCCTGGGAAAGAAGCACAAAACATTCACTCCACAATTTATGCAGCTAAAGCATGATCTGCAAAGTAAAGTAAAACAATCAAGAAACAACTTTTTTAGCAACATTATTGCCGACTTCATTAAAAGTGATCCTAGCAAGTTCTGGCGCTACCTCAGTCAAAGTAAAAAGGAGATTAAGAAAGTCAAAGTTGATGATAATATTCTGGATGACCCAACTTCTATTGCAGAGACGTTTAATCAGTACTTTCAATCTGTTTTTTCAATACGTGGCGAATATAACCTGCCAAATGTTTCTCCTGTATTAGAAAATGAGTTGGATATAACTAGTGAGGGGGTTCTTGCCATGCTATTAAAGCCAGATAATAAGTCCACTGGCCCTGACGGACTGTGAAATGCCTTTTTAAGGCGTTTTTTTTTTTTTTTGCAGCAAATTTCAAATTTTTTGACCACACTGTTCAATAACTTCTGGTGTCGTACCAGCTGACTGGCGTGTAGCCCGTGTCCATAAAGCCGGTGATCGGCTACTTCCTAAGAATTACCGTCCTGTTTCTGTTACTAGTAGTTGTTGTAAGCTTTCGGAACACATAGTGGTGAGTTTTATTCAGGAATTCGTTATTAAAAACAATATTTTATCTCCTCATCAGCACGGCTTTCGAAAGGGTCTATCTACAACCACACAGCTTATTTCGACGGTACACGAGATATCGAGCGTACTTGACTAGTCCGGTCAAATTGACATTCTGTTTTTAGACTTATCGAAAGCCTTCGATAGAGTGCCTCATGGAAAATTATTGCATAAATTAGAGTGTATATGGTTACCTTTGTACATTATTCCGTGGATTGCCTCGTACCTAGCCGATAGAAAGCAGTTTGTGGAAATGGATTATTGTCCGTCCTAGCGCTGTCTGTTACCTCGGGCGTTCCACAAGGGAGTGTTTTAGGTCCGCTATTGTTTCTCCTTTATGTTAATGATTTGGTGGATGTAGTGCCTCATGATGTATCCATAAGAATGTTTGCTGATGATTGTGCTGTTTTTAAGAAAATATCCGCAAATTATCATTTCTTGTTGCAAAAAAACTCTTTTGGCAATCGATGATTGGTGTATGCGTTGGGGTAACCAGCCTGTATTAGAAGTTTCGAAATATAAGTACTTAGGCGTGACTCTAACTAATAAGCTTGCTTGGTCAGAGCATATATTGGGCATTGTTTCATCAGCCCTGCGGAAGCTATAGTTCCTTAAAAGAAAACTTAAAGATGCTCCAGTCAGTACCAAAATGTTAGCTTACAATACATGTATTCGGTCAAAACTAGAGTATGCTGCCGAAGTTTGGGATCCTCATTTTAAGAAAGATGTTATGCAACTCGAAAGGGTCCAAATAAAGGCAATCAGATTTATTTTTGGGAGATATAGAAGGCAAGATTCGCCATCCTTATTGATGCAGAAGTACCATGTGCCGACTCTCGAGGCTCGCCGAAAAATTAGTCGTCTTGGTTTTCTTCAAAATTGTCTTGCAGTGAAAACTAAGTTAATACTTCCAAATTGTATAAAACCTTTAACTACAAGGACAGCTAGACATAGCCATGAATACTCTTTATCGCCAATTTTCGCTAGAACCGATGCACACAAGTACTCTTTTTTCCCACGAACGGTGTCTGAATGGAATTCTTTGCCCCGAAAGGTTTTTGAATCCGCCGATTTTAGAATGAACTCGAGTCTCACATTGTAAGCTTCGATGGTTGAACATTGTTACGGTCTTTGTGTTCTCTTGATTTTTGTTGTTGTTTATCTTCGGTACATTGTATTTATCCTTTGTAGCCCCTCCTGCTAGGGCCAAATTACTGGCCTGCAGTATTGTGTAAAAAAAAAAAAAAAGCTCTTAGGCGCCTGTTTCTGCAGTGAGCGTCGTAACCGAGCGAACGAGCACAGCGAAAGATGAGAGCGAAAACAACGACAGCGAAGAGAGCGCGAGGAGGAAAGCGGATGAGGACGCGTGAAAAGAAAAAAATATATGCGGATTCCGCGCACAATCGATGTAAGCGGAGCTTTGTATGCTGTTGCATTGATTGACGATAATTGGTAATGTGACATTAATGTGGGTAATTTCTTGAGCGTTTAGTCCAATACGAGAGTGGCGAGGTAACGTAAAATGTTACCTTGCGTGTACCACTGCTGTTTGTCTGCGTAGTCCACAGAACACACATGCTTGAGGCGTTGTGCGTCATTGTTCATGATCTCTCAAAGTTGGGCATTAGCATTTTTCACATGGCACATCGCATCGTGGCAGATGGGTTAACGTTTATTGGCTTATGGGGCTGCACGTAATTCAATTTAGTATAGAAATGTTTATATACATTGTATACATTCATTCGTGGTATACACCGCGTTTCGCTGCGTAGCGAAGACGCTCCTGTTCCGCTCGACGCTTCTTTAACCTCTCACCCTGGGAGAGGTTTTTAGATGCGAAGCAGCTTATGGTCGGGGCTATGTCACTCCCTCCCTCCGCCGTGCGCCGTCCACACCCCTACTGCGCATCCGGGGAAGCCGGCTTCCGCTTCCGGTTGCACTTCCGGTTCCGCTTCCGGAAGCCAGGAGAACGCTTCCGGCATTTTGCCCGAATGATCCCCCGGTGCTTCGCCCACTCATCATTATTCACTTCGTCCTCTCATTCTCCTCCCGCAACGCCGCGATGAGTGCCACGGACAGCGCCACCGGGGTGGCTCAGTCAGCTAAGGCGTTGTGCTGCTGAACCCGAGGTGGCGGGATCAAATCCCGGCCGCGGCGGCCGCATTTCGATGGAGGCGAAATGCAAAAACGCCCGTGCTTGCGTTGTAGTGCACGTTAAATAACCCCAGGTGGTCAAAATTAATCCGGAGCCCTCCACTACGGCGTGCCTCGTAATCAGAACTGGTTTTGGCACGTAAAACCCCAGAAAGAAGAAGAAGAAAGAAGAAGCCAGCGTCAACGCCAGTGTCAGCGCCGTGGACAGCGCCGCGGAGAAGATGGCTCGAGCCGCTGCCACGAAACAGCAGCGACAGGCCGATCTGAAAACTAATGGGAACTTCAGTCGACCCCATGGCTGCTTCGCATACTATTCGGGGTTCCCCTACGGGAAGATGGTGTAATTTTTCGCACTTGATCTCACCCCCACTGCTCTCTAAGGCGCTGTTATCCTATTTGAGGGGTCTGCGAAACTGTGCAACTTGTGTCCGCCATGCTCATTTTTGAACTTTCATTGGACTCATATAGCGTGTTTGCATTTGTTTTTCATGTGTGTATAAATGTTACGTAATTAATTTTTGTATAAAACTACTAATAATTTCATGCAATAAAGAAGAAAAACAAGTCCGGCATGGTCTAGTGACTTGAAAGGGTCTGAAGGAGAGCTCGTTGGTATGCATTCACGGTGTAAAAAACAGCGCTAAAAACACGGACAGAAGGAATAACACAGGACGAACGCTGATTGTCAACGGGTGCTTTATTGTGCGTGCACAAACATATAGCTTGAAATGGAACGGTGAAAGAGAGACAAAAGAAAGAGAAAAGAGGGGGGGGGGGGGGGGGGGGGAGTGGTTTAGATGCCAGTCACGCTTGGCCCGGTATGCGTCAGCGGGCAGTGCGTATCCGTTATGCGTATCCGGGCAGTGCGTAGCCCGTTATGCGTCAGCTCCCCTTCACTGGTTCTCACCGACATGGAATACAGATATCTACTTGACTAATCATTATACGATTGTTAGTTTTACCTTTAGACCCAAGCGCAACTGGTAGCTAAACCAGTTGGAGAATCAATCGGAGAAGCCGGCACCGCCCTCTTCATGCGGTTATCTATTTTCACTGTGCTGGCTCGTGCACATCGAAACCCTCTCCACTAGAGCGTGCTTCTCGCCTCCTGTCTGCCAATTAGATAAGAAAAACCGCTGAGTGTAGACAATGTTATTGATTTTGAAAGCGAACAAAGGTGACCTCTTATAATCGAGGAGAATGTTTGATTGGGTTGTTCAGACAATGCTGCGGGTCACCGCCCGATGCTTGCGTCGGTGGTTACGTAAATTTGACGTCAGGAGTTTGGAATCAAAACAGTTTGGAATCATTTTACGTTATAGTGCAGCCGGTGTCGGAAATATTTTTTGCGCTTATTTCTTTTGATTATTATCTTTAGTGCGCATCGACGGGGTTAGGTTATGTTAGGTTAGGCCGACGGTGCGCCAAACAGACGGTCTCACCGCCCTGCTCCCATCCGCCGCAAACCTAGCGTCTACATCGCTATTGATCCTTTTCGCGGAGATCCCGTGGGCGCTGCCATGTTTGATCACGTGGTGACGCGTTCATTGTTTGCCTCAACTGGCTCCGTTGCCTCCTTGTTTACAATGGAAGTGCATGACGCCGGCACGGCTTAGAAAACCTCTGTTTTCGGAGATACCCTAGACGGTGACTAGGTTGGACGACACGAAGGTTTGATCAGAGCTTCAGAGAACATGCAAAAGCGCTTTCGCAGCTGATTGTGCTATGCCCGAACGGCGCAAGCAGCGTATATGATGCTTGTTCTAAAAGCGGGGCTAAATATGTATTCCAAGTTATCCAAACATTCCGCTCATGAATTCAGTCAGGATTTGTGTATTGCTCTTTGTTCTTTATTCGGTTAGTATTTTGAAGCAGTGGCTTGTCAGTTTCTGACTCAGTGAAGTTCCTCGGTGCGGCCATTATCTAATTTCTGCCTAATCGCTCGTGGGTGTGCTCAGTTCCGATAGATTTGTTCTTGCTGCGCACAAAGCTTGAAACGTAGCTGTTTTGTAAATTGTAATACCTTGTTGCAAATATATTTTACAGCTAGTAACTCGCTTACTCTGGTGGACCGTCACGAAACATTCAGCTTCGACCATTCGTGCGCCATCGGTGTAGTCCGTCATTTATTGCGCGTATACAGTGCGCATATATTCAAGTGCGCGCCCATTCACTTATTCTTGACACGTCGGCTCTAGAGTGGGCGTAAGTTTTCCTGCCATTTGGGACAGATGTGTGTAGATAACGTGCGCGAAACTTACTATTACAGGAAGGGGGCTACTCCTTTTGTCTTTGTTTAACGAGTGGTACTCACTCTTGCCGACGTTCTGGGGATGAAGCCCTTTCTTTGAAGGTTAGCGAGGCTGGCCGATGATCAAATTTCTTTATCCTCGAAGAAAGCCGTACATCTCGAAGTGCCGGTAACACGTTCGGTGAGTTGCAGCAGTGGTCCGCGAACTTGGCCACACACATTCATTCCATTCCTTAACATGCCATCACTATTTTTGCAGCCAACTACTGCACACGTCTTCACTTCACATGATTCAATCTAGCATGATTGGAGCACAGTGTGTTAGCGAAAACTCAGTTGCATTTCTGACAGCTGATCGCACAGAAGCAAGGTAGAAGCGGTAAGGGTTTCGTATTCGTGCGCGGTCGCTGAAGAGACGTGTGGCGCGCCACCGTGAGGGCCATCTCGTTTCTCTAAAACAAACTGCTCCGCGAAAAGGGTCAATTATTATTGCGATAGCAATTATATGGACACTTCAACCGGATTTCTGCCGTCGCCGTCGCCGTGAGGTTCCCTATAGATAAAATCTTCGCCGCGCGCCGTATGCCCGAGCGGAAGCGTGCGGGGACGCGCGCTATCACGGAGAGCGAACGCACTCAATCTCCCAGGCGCAAGCAAGGAAGCGGGAAGCCAGCGCCGGAGGGAGCGGAGGGGGCGCACTTCTACTCTGCCAACAACCGCGCTCGTCGCTCGCTCGCACCGTCGCTTATCTCCACACGGCTCTGACCTTTATGCGCCGTGCATTCGCCGCTCAGTTTCCGTTGAAGCGATAGACCGCACGTACCTTCGCCCGATGCTGCGGCGTATGCGCTTGCTGCCAGGGTTTTTACAGTCGTTGTCTGCAGTCATTCAGTGTGATCTATTCATGTTTGTTTGTGCGCGCTCACACCACGCTTGTTCATTCAGTTAGTAATAGTCGGGCCACATTTTCCAACGCACGCTACACATGCAATGCTGCCCGGATCGGCAGTGCAGCGCTACAGGTGTGTCCCTTCGCACGCGCTGCCCACGGGAAGCGCTTCTCATCAACACCACCGTTTCACAAGCGCCTTCTCGGGGTCATCGAGTCTCTCTTCCTGTCGGTCTACTTACGCCGCAGCACACCTGCTTACTTAATCAGCTCATGTTTACTACAATTCATATTGCTACCAGAGCCGCTCACCTTACTTCGTATGACATTACTGTGTTGCTATCGCATTCATTACTTCGCCCTTAGGGCGAAACTGTGACATTTTTTAGCCTCGCACTAGACCTCGCACGTAGGCTGCGGGCGCGCTTCAATACTCTCGACACCAGGCGCCACCTCTCGGAGTGGACTGCGGTAATCGACGGACTAGCGTGTGTTTTGTGCGTGGCGCTTGTTTGTGTCGTTACTACTCACGGTTTGAGTGAGTAGCAACGATGTACAAAATGTTCTCGTCAGGACGGCATTGTGCCGTTGTCGGCATTCTTGATAGGAATGTGGCGAGCGCCAATATTTAAAAATTCCGCTCGGCGTTACACTCCTTGTAACACTTGAAGGCGGAAGCTTGGTGCAAATTTAATCATGCACTGAGTTATACATTTAGTTACACATTAGGTTATACATTACCAAATTATACGCTTTCGCTACATGTAAAACCCCGTGTGGCACATACCCGCTTATCACGGACTTGGGTATAGAGCGAGGTATGCGCCACACGTGATCGAGTATATGCATTTCCTTAGGGCCACGCGACATTTTTTTGCCATCCGCTGCGACGCTGGGTTTTCGACAAGGCCATTGCCAACTCTTTAAAGGACACCTCCGCATGAGACATATTAAAGTTTCGTCTTAATAACTACTGGGGTTTTACGTGCCAAAACCACGATGTGATTATGATCCACGCCGTAGTGGACGGTTCCGGAAATTACGACCACCTGTGGTTCCTTGCACTGACAATCGCACAGTACACGGGCTTTTAGCATTTCGGGTCAATTGAAATGCGACTGCCGCCGCCGGGGTAGAATCCGCGTCTTTCGCGTCAGCAGCCGAACACCGTAACCACTGCACCAACGCGGCGCGCCGATCGATGAGTTTTCAAGAAGTGAAGCGCTAGGAAACCAGATTACGATTATTGTTGGGTGGAAGAAAGGCTCCCCAAGTATTCTTGTTCTTTTTTTTTTTTTTAGGGGCGAACCACCTTAGGGCCGAGCCTTGTCCCTCGTCGTCCGTTGTCCGTCCGTAGCTCTGGTTTGCATGGAGACCGCTAGGGGCGCTGCGGTGCACAAGGGGTACAAGGGGTGCACAAGGGCTGACTAATGCCATAGAGCAAGTGATTAGAACAAAGAATATTCCTGTTGGATGGCGTGAAAGCAAGATGAATCTTATCTACAAAGGCAAAGGAGATAAGGATAAGACGAGCTCCTACAGGCCAGTTACAGTAACGTCGGTGATATATAGAATGGCAATGCAAGCCATAAAATTAGAACTGTCGAAGTGGGTGGAGGAAAACGGTGTATTGGGGGAACTACAGAATGGGTTCAGGCCAGGCAGACGCTTAGAAGACAATATGTTTGTACTAACTCAGTGCATAGAGATTTCAGTAGCTCAGAAAAGACCTTTATGGATAGCATTTCTAGATATTAAAGGAGCTTATGACAACGTAGACAGGGAATTGTTGTGGGATATTCTTCAATACGAAGGCATAGATGACGATTTCGTGGAGCTGCTGAGGGAGATATATCGAGACAACCAAGTACAAGTGGCATGGGAAGGCCGAAAAGGAAATGAAATGGTGGGAATTCACCAAGGATTGAAGCAAGGATGCCCTCTGTCACCATTGTTGTTCACGCTTTACGTCAAGGGCATAGAAAGACGACTGGAAAACAGCGAATTAGGTTTTGATTTATCCTACATGCGTAATGGACAAATGGTGCAACAGAAGATCCCTGGACTGATGTACGCAGACGACATTGTGCTACTAGCGGACAATAAAAAAGATTTACAGATACTTGCGAATATCTGTGGGAACGCAGCGACAAATCTAGGCCTTAAGTTTAGCACAGAGAAATCAGGGATTATGATCTTTAATGAGCACACGAGTAACTTCGTGGTGTCAATTCAACAGCAAGTAATACCCATAGTGAAGCAATATAAGTACCTCGGCGTACACATAAACGAAGGAAAGAATTACTCAAGCAACCACCAAGATAATCTGAAAATAAAGGGGAAGCGAAATGCAGCATTAATGAAACACAGAGCACTGTGGGGCCACAATAAGTATGAGGTGGTGCGTGGAATCTGGAAAGGAGTAATGGTGCCAGCGCTAACATTCGCAAATGCCATTATATGCTTAAAATCGGATATATTGGCGGGTTTGGAAGTTAACCAAAGATCAGTAGGCCGGTTGGCTTTGGGAGCACACGGTAATACGACAAATGAGGCAGTGCATGGAGACATGGGTTGGGCCTCGTTTGAAGTCAGAGAAGCACAAAGCAAAATTAGTTTTGAAGAAAGGCTCAGGAACATGGGTGAAAATAAATGGGCGGCTAAAGTGCACAAGTATCTCTACATGAAAAGCGTGGACACAGAATGGAGGAAGAGGTCAAGGAAGTTGGCAACCAAGTACAGGATAATCGAAACTGTAAATAGACAACCAGGGGTCATCAGAAAGAAAGTGAGAGAAATAGAGACCGTGAATTGGATGCAAAGAATGGAAACGAAAAGGACAATGGAGATTTACAAGAATGAGAAGAAAGAAATTAGAAGGGAAAATCTGTACGATAACACAAAGGGCAGTGCCTTGCTATTTGAGGCTCGAGCCGGTTGCCTAAGGACGAAAACATATCGGAACAAATATTCGGAATTAGATGAGACATGTGTATGCTGCAGTAAAGATCCAGAGACCACTCAGCACATCCTAATGGAATGCGACGGGATCCACCCAGCGAGAACCGTAGGTAACGTGCAACTCCCAGAAGCGCTTGGGTTTAAAGTGGAAGGAAACATAAACAGATCAGCCGTAGAGATCAGCAAGAGACGATTAGAGTACTGGTGGAAAAAAAGTAGGGAAAAGATGGATGCGACCTCATCTCTTAAAATCATAGGCAGCGGTACAAGGTAAATTTTTGAAAAAGAAAAATAATGATAGGTATACAAAAATGCAAGATAAAGAACATGTATAGTATACCTGATTAAATCAAGCAGGCTAGGTGACTATTTGTCGCCGCCCCGTTTCAAAGGGGATGCCAATAAATCATCATCATCATCATCGGTATATAAGCGCTGTATATACTGTACACATGTACAGTATATATATATACAGGGTGTCTCAGCGAACACTTTCAAAATTTTTTAAAGGTTACCTGTGGCAGATAACCCAATTCTAGTTAATCAGCTGGTCTACTCGAAGAGGTGGACATAACTTGCACACAAAATTGCAATGCATAATTGACTGATTAACCAAATTTTACTACTTAAGTTTTTAACTAATTACCCGATGGCCCATATTGCAATTTACAAATTGTAGCCGTGGAGTTCGCAAGGCGGATCCACTTGGAATGAATTCTCGGGATGACGCCAGTTTCGAGATATAAATTCTCGAACTTTGCGGAGAAATGCATTGGCGTTCCAGTTAGTTTTGTGCTTCAATGCATAAAGCGACGTGTTGTTAAAAAAGTAACTGTAATGTATATATATATATATATATATATATATATATATATATATAGAAGGAGAAGAAAGGGATCCGAGGTGCCCGATTTTTATTAATCATATCTTAAGAAGCCAACAAACAATGACACCAACGACAACATAGGGAAAATTACTTGTACTTTACTAATTTAATTAAAGAAATGATAAAATAATGGAAGCGAAAAATGGATGAAACAATAATTAACTGTCCGCAGGTGGGGAACGAACCCACGTCTTCGCATTACGCGTGCGATGCTCTTACCATTGAGCTACCGCGGAGCCGTTTTCCCATCCACTTTCTGGGGTATTTATGTTTTACAACTAGAACTAACCCTGGGAGTGTTACCCAGCATCTTTTCCATGGTCACGGCCTCGGACAAGAACTCCGCGACCGTCTTCGGAGGGCTCCGCACGAGGCCAGCGAGGAGTTGCTCCGAAGAGATGACGTAACTTCTTTTCCTCCGTCATTCTTGGATCCGCTCGTCTGAAGAAGCGTGTCATGTCTTCGACGTACGTGGTCACAGTTTCGTTTGGCAGCTGGACGCGCGCCTGAATCGCTCGTTCCGCTCGTTCCTGGCGATCAGCACTGCTGTAGGTCTCCAAAAGCTGACGACAAAACTCGCGCCACGACGTCAGTTGCTCCTCGCGGTTCTGAAACCACGTACGCGCCCCATCCTCCCGGTAGAAGTAGACGTGTCTGAGTTTTTCCGTGTCGTTCCATTCGTTCACGGAGGCCACGCGCTCGTATTCGACCATCCAGTCTTCGACGTCTTCGAACACTGTGCCATGAAACGTCTTCGGGATCCGTGGGCTCTCAAATGTGTAACGGTTCGACATCGTGCTTCCCGTACCGGTTGGGGCGGTTTGAAGGGAGGCGCTGGTCATACCTGTTGATGTGGTGGGAACCGTAGTGTCGACGACTTCCGTGGACAGTCCCCTGATCCTGCGGCTGGTCCGATGCACGGAAGTGTCGACAGGCACGGGATTCGGAGCGCGGATGCTTGGAGGGGTCTGCAACATCCGTGAGGACGCTTACCCAGCACCTCCACCAGTTTGTCACGAGCCTCTAGATGTAGTCTTGAAGGCTTAATAACCCGTACAGCAGCTGGCTCTCGGAAGACGCGACCGTCGGGGCTGGCTCGAGCAGAGAAGGGGCGCGCGGTCTTCTTTCTTCTCTTTGGCTCGACCCACTCTTGCCCTCGACCCACTACCTAC